>NW_024884854.1:0-13918 GCF_019232065.1 Centrocercus urophasianus | reverse complement strand
TACCTGGGATTGCCCTGACCCAATGCAGCACCCTGCACTTGGCCTTATTGAAACTTACTGGGTTTTCCTGGGCCTGCTTCTCCAGCCCGTCCAGGTCCCTCTGGATGGCTTCCATTCCCTCCAGTTCATTGACTGCACTGCTCGGTTTGGTGTCATCTGCAAACTTGCTGAGGGCGCACTCAATTTTTCTGATGCTTCTGTTGTCCCCAGGGGACACAACCCAGCTGACCCCGCATCTGTCATAGAGGCACGCAAGTTAGAAGCAAGCATCATCAGCAGCTGGGTGAAATCTGCAAGGATGGAAAGAGCATGGGAGAAACGCTCCGGAGCGCCGGGCGGCGGCTGGCAGTGAGCGCAGCCATGGGAGCCGTGCTCAGGTGCTGCTGGGCTGCAGAGCAGAGCTGTGCCTCTGGAGAAGGTGCTGCCTCCTCTGCCCCAGTAATGGAAATTCAAGCAGGAGAAGAAAACCAAAAAGCCAAATTACTGACTGAAGTCAGAATCATGTTGCATGGGTTTCATGCTGTTCTGCTCATAACGGGAAGGTGCTTGAAATGGTGGAAACAATAAAATTTTCCTGAAGGCCAAGGAGTCATTGCTGTCCTGAAGAATGCGTTGGGTAGGATGAAAGTAAATTATTAGTCATCCCCTTTGTATTTTCTCTGTCTAGAGGAAAAGCGGAGGTATGGTCATCACATATTTGGCCTCACAGGTGACCAACTGCACATATTGCAGAATTACAGAACTGCAGGGGTTAGGAGGATCCACTGAAGATCCTGTTTGGTCCTACAGCAGGTTCCTTTGAGCAGGCTGCACGGAAGACATCCAGGCAGGTTTGTGCCCATCTCCCCTTGTCCTGTCACTGAGCAGAGCCTGGCCCCATCCACTTGACTCCTGCCCATTAAATACGTACAGTCACTGATCAGATCCCCTCTCCCCTTCCCTCCTGCAGCTGAACAGCCCCGGGGCTCTCAGCCTCTCCCCATCAGGAGGTGCTCCAGGCCCCCACCATCTCTGCACCCTATGCTGGGCTCTGTGCTGCAGGTTGGTCTGCTCCAGTCCTCACCTGCTCAGCCCCATTCAGTGCTGTGGATTTTGGTGTTCTCTTTTAGTGTTGTTTCTTAAGAGACACAAGAAAATAAGACGATAAAACACAAGATCTGCTTGGTGAGAAATTGATCTGCAGAAATCCTGTTTTGTCCCACTGTCCCTCAGGAGCCACACGTGAGTGAGTAGAAGCACAGTTATACTTGAGACAGCTTCAGCTCTTTAAAATAAATAACAAGTTTATTTAAGTGTGTGACAATTTCATTGCTTGGTAAGTATAACCAAAGACAACAAAAAAGGAGTTTTGATTTTTTAAAGCGGAGCAAACTATCTGTGTCCTTTAGCAGGTAGATTCTCACCTACTCGATGTGCTCTGTGCCAGTAAATAGCAGCAGAACTGTAAAAATACGTGTTTTGGTCATCAGTTGGATGCCTCATTTAATCAGTGTGCAGTGCCTTTCAGGCAGTGGAGAAGCCTCTCTGCTCACCACAGGCTTGCACTGCTTACAGTCACAGCACTGCTCCAACTTACATCACGTGGCTCGAACACAAGTCCTCGCGCTGCCAGGTCCCCCCTGCTGTCACAGTGCACTGGTTCCCAGAGTTGGACTGTTGGTCTCTTATTTCACAACACTGAGGTGCTGATAAAAGGTCTATGCTTCGTCTTCGTTGCTGTTGCTTTTTTTTGCATATGACCAACTTACCTCTTCCCTGTTCTTAAGCTCGAAAGGACAAAGCTTCTCTTGGAGGGGTACGGAGAGGAAGAACAGGACCTACGGCCTATTCACCAAATTATTTACCAATGGAGAGCAACCTACAGAACACCTCATTAGGCAAACTCCAGCCCCAAGCATGGGGCTTCATGACTGTTAATGGAACTACAACCTCAGTAAGAATTTTTTTCCCCTTGTGCTGTAGGAAAGTCTGCTACCTCTGCTAGATCTGTCAGCATGCCTTTGGCTCACACCCAAGTCAGGCTTCAGGTTGTCCTGCTGAAATTGTGGCTCAATCAGCTCTGCCACCTCCAGCCACGCGGAGATGGAGTCCAGCATTCTCCCTCCGTGCACACAGACCCCAACTTCTGCACTGAGATGTGCTCTACCCTAGCAATGGTTCAGGATTAGCACCACATAAAAAAGGCAGGTAGCAGCAGGTGTCAGTGCAGACAGGATGACATCTTGCCTCGACTGCCTTTGTCCCTGCCTTAGCGCAGCTCCCAGCAAGCAGACACTCTAAACCAAGCCAGCAATGCATCACAGCAGCCAACTTCAGTATCAGTCTTTGGGGTAGGAGTCTGCAATTTACCATTTGGACAGTGCTTGCTTTGAACCTTCCCATCAACAGGTTCCAAAGGTGTCTTCTCACCTTCCAGAGGGATACAAGTTCTTTAAGTCTTGCAGTGGACTACAGGAATCCCTCAGTTTCCTGCTGCAGACAGTACTTGCCCCAAAGGAGTCCAGTGTGAGGGATATGCATGAAGTGTTATATAAATAATTTTATAAGTCTTCAAGAGCAGAACTGCCACAAACTGTTCAAATATGGCAAAGAAATCCTTTATGCATCCCTTATCTCTGCAACATCACAGAATGGAATAGGAAAGAAAGCTGATTGCTCGAAGTTGGAGGTGCAAACACTGCAGTGTTTGAGCTTGGCATGCAATGCTGAGAACCTCACAATCAGAAGGCGGTGTGAAACACAAAAGCTCCCTGCAAGCCAATGCCATGGGCTTTGCCAAGCTGCTGGTTTCCATGCCTGGTATGGAAAGTTCCACACTCAAGAAGGTTGAACAGACGAGATGCTAAATGTGCCTGCATCCAGATACTGAATTTTCTTTGAGCAAACAGGTTAAACTGCAAGCAGGATGCTGCCAGCCCTGATGGCTCTTACCCCATCCATTTCTCAATGATGGTACAGCTGGGAAGGGCTGGACGTTTTTGCTTTATTTTAATCAGAAAAGGCACTCAAGCTCTTGGAGAGAAACCAAGGCAGCTCTTTGTGCAAAAGGAGGAAATCTTGGCTTGAATAGCTTTTCCCTGACGTTCAACCTGATCACAACCACACCACAGTGACAAAACCCCACAGTAGATTACAGACCCCAAAGTTAAGGCTTTGGTTCAAATAAGCACAAGAGTACAACCCCACACCATGGGGGAAAGGTAAGAATTTAAAGGTGTGCAAAGTTCCTGTTGGGCTTCAGGGAGGGCAGCGGGGAGATGTGAATAGGAGAAAGAAGGGCAAAGTTCATAGGCTGACAACACATTATGCTGAGGAAGCAAAAACAAGCAATTTGAAGGACCTTTGCAAAAGAACAGAAGAAGCAGATGAGCTCTTATCAGATTATTTAGCTTTGTATCATTTCATACGTGATAGAGAAGTCGAGCATTTGCTTTCTAAACAGAGCCAAGCATCTTCATATTTAAGGGATGTGTTCAGTAGAGACACTTTGCAAAGACAACTCAGTTTCCCAGGAAGAATTAGGTTGAGCAGAAATGAGCTGGACCAGCAAGCTCAGCTGTGAGGCAAGAAGCGTGTTTGGGAAAGTGCATCTTTACTCTTCTTCCTTCCTCCCATTCTACAATGGCTTAGCGTTACCCTCACACGAGACAAAAGAAAATTAGCTGTAGAGTTAACTACACTAAGATTAGTACAGGATTCCACCAACTTACTTCTGGCAAGCTCTTCAATGCATTCCACATCGTAAGAATTATCTTTATTTCCTCTTGGGGGTTTGTGAAACACCGTAGGCGAAATGCCACTTGTGGAATTTGTGTCTTTCACTGCCAAATCTGCAGCTCAGGGATCACCACGAGCTGCAGCAGCAGCACAAGGCCAAGCACCACCTTCCAAAGTTACTGCTGTCCTTGGAGCAGGAGGAACACGAACCATCCGCACAGGTTTGTCCTCTAGGAAATCTCAGGCCCCTTTGCTGACAGAAAAAAAGGTGCGTTTGTGTGATGTGCACCATTTCCCCACTGCCAGAAGCCCTCGTTAGTACCTGGAATGATAAATGTTCTTCAAAGGATTTACGAGTGGGCCAACGGACAAGTTCTGAACCCAGTGAACAGAACTTGACAGCACAGAACAAAGCAGCATTTTACTTTACAGATCAAAGGTTACAAAGGCTGTAAAACACACAGACACCCAAAGCGCTGGAGATCAACCCGTGGCGTCAGACTGGATTCGTTCTGTTTTGAAACCCTCGATTATGAGGGGCTGGGTCTCACCCCCAGCCCCACACACTGCGTACTTCCCACTGCTCCCATTCATTCATCAGAGAGGAAAAAAGGTTTCAGCAAGAAGGATCTCTTTAAAAACATACAAACGAGCACATTTCTGAGATTGGTGAAAGTAAGACTGTGCATACAGTTACAAAATCAAAAGATAGAAAGCTGCAGAATGCTGGAACAGAAGAACACTCAATTCCTAACTCGTGGTTTAAAACCTATCTTGCACATGTAAAAACAGAAGGTCTGAAGGCTCCCATAGGATTCTTTAAGAAGCAAGCCTAACTCTGCTTTCTTTTCAAACGGAACAGATTTCAGTAACTGCTGTGACCAGAAGTTGTCACAACACGTGGAGGCTGTCTGCTCGTAGAGCTCCTCGTGGAAATACTTCTACCCAAAGTACTCCTATCAAAAACAACAACCCCAAACCTGACAGCTTCTCCACAGTCCACAAACTGATGAGTAACATGAAGCTTGCTATACAGTTCTAAGCCCGCTGGGTCAACAAACACAATGCAAGATGTGAACAGGAAGGGATGGGAGGAGGCTGACGTGGAATTACACCTAATGCGCTCACAAGCTTTCCCAGTGCCCAACCTCACAAAGCAGCTTTCAGTCAGAATACCTGAGTCTAACTGATGCAATTAATACATAAAATGCACGTGTATTCACTTTTTTCACATTGTCTCCTGCATTGCTGCAGATAAGTTAAAAAACTGCAATATGTCTACAAAATTATATATCGTTTTGAGCCAAACCAGCAGCAAATTCTCTCCCACCATTCATTTCAGCCACCGCTTGAACAGACTGTTCAAAGTGCTCTATAAAACTAAGACACTGTGCTACAGACACTTTGCTGCCCCTTCCTCCTCCTAACACGATGCAGCATAGCTTGGTTGTTTGGAATGAGATCTGACCATCAGCACCACCACTGACAGCTTTAATTCCACCTGGGACAACATCCACTGTTTATTCCACTTACCATCTGAAACACCACGGGCACTACGAAGAAGTGGTGCCACAACCAGGTGTTTCACATGTTGGGAATAAACCAGAAACCTGTAGGCTTATTCCTTCTTTCCAGACACTCCTGTGCTTTAAGACAACTTTCTGCATTCCTGGCATTTAATTAGCATTTAGTAAGACTGACAGCAGGGGTTCTGATCCACCGGAGCCCTGTGCCATGGTCCACGCTATGAATATTCTCTGAGCCTCACCACCAATACCAGGAAAAGCAGCTTCATATTGCACAGTTTTTTCATCCCAGGTCCAAAGCACAGGGATTAGGTTTAAGACTGACGTGACATCTCCAAATGGGAGATGCTTTCTCAAAGGTTTGTTTAAGCCGGAAAAGTGTCGTATAGCATCTCTCCACACACCCTGAAAAGTAAAGTGACTTGAAGGTAAAAACACCACCACTGGAAGCCCTGCTGTGATCCAGTCTATGCTGGCACCCAGATGGGGAGTGGATGAGCTTCTGTGTTAAATACGTATTTGTCAAGATTAATTAAGTCTATGTCATCTGAGAACAGCAGAAACATGTATTTGAGCGTTTCCCCAAGAAAGAAGCTCTCCATCTTATCTCGTGGCTCTGGGTTACTGGGGTTCTGAACGTTGTTAATAGAAGTATAGCCACCCGTAGGAACCTGCAGAAAGAGAAAAAAGAGCACTTTGTATATTTCTTTTACCTGAATATTGTTGTAACCTCTTAGCACGCAGGTGCTCTTGCAGAAAAACAAGTGCTAGTGAGCAGAATTCGTTCTTGCTTTTCATTTGCACATAAAAATCAGTTACAAAAATTCTGTGCAGTTCACTGAATTCTGGGCAAACCACTGAATGCAGAACACAGAACGAAATGAAGCAAAACGTCCACTTATGCTCAATTTGTAGAGATAGAGCAAAGCCTGCAGCACTAACATCTGTGGACAAAGGTACAGGAAATAACGGGCACTTACAGCTGGCCAGAGCACCACACTCATCTGTGGCCTCTTCTCAAGAAGACATTTAATCCCCATTGGCACTATGCTTTCTCAGCATATCAAAATGGACTCTTCTTAGCGCTCTCATCAGCATGAATACACAAAAGCCCTCTATTATGGCATTAGTGCACTTCCCTTGGCAGTTTGTATCTGGCAAACAAAGTGCTGCTTAAATCCAGCGAGATCTTTCTCAGCTTCTGAACGTAAAAGATCACAGCACAGATCCTAACAGCTTCCAAGACACAGAAAAGTTTTGGTAGTCTGCACAGAGCTGCTTTTACTTTTCAATTAGTGTAAAGTACAGTCACTGAAATAACTTGCAACTATTTTGTGCACCCTCAACTGTAAGACTCTGCGTTACCTGACTTTTGTTTTGCTCTTAAGAGATTCCCTGCAGATCTTTGATGGCTTTGAGAGACAAAGCGAGGTTTCAGCAGCTCTTGTTAGAGAGCAAGTGAGTTCAGTTCTGTAAGAACGAGATCATTACGAGCTGACCTTACCCGTGTGTATTTATTGAAGTTCTGCAAGATCTCCCAGCCCCAGTCCTGGTATTTCTTATCTCCGGTGAATCTGTACATGTAAAAAAGGCTTTCCACAGTTTCTGGTCGCAGTAAGTTGTGCCTGTCTGCAGGCTGCAAGAGAAAAATAAGAAAGCCAAGAATTCAGACCAGTAGTTCCTCCAAAAGCACATACACGGGGAGAAACAGCAACTCCCATCCCCATCCAACCCAAAAAGAGTTTTCTGTGCACAATTCAGAAGCTAAATACTCTGCAGGGGTAATTAAAAACAAGGGCTAGGGTACACCTGCAAAGCAATGCAGCAACAGATCAAGCCACTTTACAAAGTACATCACCAACGTGTGGCTGGGATATTCAGCAGCAGAATCAAGATAAGAAGGGTCATCAAACTACAGCTGATGCCAGTTGGCTGCTCACCTTGATTTCTACATCTTTGTGGCCCTTTTGTGCATGGAGATTGAAGTGCACGATCTCTGGGCTCAGGCCTGTCTCTACTTGTGCATACATCTGGTAACACGTTTCTATCAGAGCTTCAGCCAGCTTCATGTGATCAGCAGTCAATCCATTGTGAGCTCCCAGAGCCAAAGTCCCAGGCAGAAAACAAACTAAGTGATCCTGTAAGACAAGACAACTCTTACTAGGAAGAGAGGTCACACAAATCAAGTGAGGTAGGATTCATTTGACACTACTGGAACACACACTGTGACTTTTTTCCCCCAGACACTTCAGGTACCAAGACCTTGAGGGTAAATTTTAACAACCTGCTGCAGTGCAATACACAACAGGAAGCATTATGACAGCACCAGCCCAAATCTGGAAAAAGTACAAGTCCACATGTCTTTATGTCAACTATCTCAAAGAAAGGTGGCAGGTAGGGGGGAGGGGAGAGGCAGTGATCACCTGAAGGGTTCTCAATAAAGAACAAGTAAAGACAGGTATTGACATACATGTCAATATTTTAGAACAAAAACTGAGGTGGGACCACAGAGTGAGAAGAGTCAGCCACGAGAAAGGGCTCTGAGGAATGGGGAGAACTGAGTGCATGGCCTGAAATAATCACCTTCGTGTTACTGCAACACAGACAACGCTCACAGAGACACAACCGCCTTCACTCCATGCGCTGGTACAAGTGGAAAACACAGACAAGTTCTCAAACATATGAAGACTTACCCCCTTCTGTCATTTGGGCTGTGTTATTTCATGCTCACCTGCTACAAGCACCAAGCTTGTAGCACAGGAAGCAGCTGGTTCCCACTCCCAACCCTGCCCACCTCTGCACTGCACAGCTAGCTGCATGCAGGCACTGCAAACAAGGCACATCTGGCTCCTGTGTGTCACACAAGAGAGGCATCTGGGGGTGAGCGTGCACACACTCCTCCTGCTTGCTCCCCCAGCACAAAATGGGAGAGAAAGAACTACAGGGACAGTCCTTCCTCAGCTTTTCCACGCTACAGCAACAGTGCCTTCAAAGGACGGAAGGAACGCTAGCTCCACAAGAGATGGGCCACGTCTGGAAGCAACAAAGTCTTCTCAGCTGCCCAAGTCAGCTGAACACGTTGGAAAACAGCTCCAGAAGTCAGCTCCAACAACTTCCAATGTGCACTACAGGGCTGACCGTCCTCCTTCCAGGGGTAACCCACTGCAGATATGCATGTAGGAATTGTTGCAGGGTTATTGTCACGTACTGAATTCCAAATGATTCTTAACATGTGGAATGAAAGCTCTGGTTTCCCACTTGAACACAGGACACGTGTCCTGGTGCTCAGGCAGCACTGGTATGAACTATTGAACACTTTGTCCAATTCCATGGGCATTGGTTGAGGCTCAGCATAAGCACAGGAGCGTGACATCATGCTGCAAAACAGAGCTGGACGCTATAAAGAAAACAAACAACCCAAAGAGTTCCTTAAAGCTCACTGCAGGTACTGAAGAAGTGCACACAAGGCCACACATACATCAGTGATGCACCACAAAAAAAAAAAAGGCTACGTGTATTTGCATAAGATCTTTCACTGAAAGATTTTAAAACCAGATTTTAAGGAGTGTGACTCTGCAGATTAAGAGCAGGGAGTTCAGCTTAGCAAGTTTTCCCACCAGCAGATGGCTGCTTCAAACACTGCTTCAACTACTGAACACACATGCAGAAAAAGAAGTATCACAAATACACAGAACCCTCCAAAATTCTCATTTTTTCATTTTTTACTACTAACAGAGCAAGATGAGGTCAACTGCTTGTTTTCAAGGTTAATCTGCAAAGCCGGGTGTACCTTTAAATTTTTGTATCTCTGAATTATGGAGAAGTATTACACAGAACAGACGTTGTCACAGCAGCTTCTGACACTGGGATTCTATGGCAAAGGAGGTGCATTGGGGCAGAATTCAAATCCAACACCGACATGTTAACTTTCACATGAATGTAAATGCAGTTGCTGGTGAAAGAGAAGGTCCCCGGGTAACCATTATCCTCAAACTAGTTGCTGTTACTACATCCATACACATCCACAGAGCCTGCAGCCTTTGAAAACAGGCTGATGAGCCTGGTGGAGCTGCAGCAATTCTCCCAGTCTCTCTGCAGTGCTCCTCACACCTCAGCTACGTGTAAACTGTCAATCCTGTTGCTAATCATCTTCCAGTAGTGGCTCAAACAGCCAGAGGAAACATTTTTGCTCACAAAGTGATTGCTACAGGTCAGATTTTGTCTGAAAAGCCACACATGAGAGCATCCCAGCCTCACACTTGCATATGTTGTTTTTTTTTTCTTTGTGGTGGTGGTTTTGCTCGTTTTCTTGTTGTTATGTGCAGGTGTTCTCTTACCATCTTGGCACTGAAATGGCCATGAGCAAGCTCTCCTACAAAGGTAAGCTTCTTGGGTTGTGACCTCTGAAGAAGATGCTTTTTCACGCCTTCTATGGCTCTCATGTAGTCCTCCAGCAGTCTGTAAATTAAAACCATTCCCAGTTGGCTCACATACACACAGGATCCATTTCATCACAGCTGATGATGTACGTTTATTAGCTACGTTGGGTTTGTTTTTCACGTAACTCCAAAGAAATAAAGCAAACATAACTCCAGCTCTGTTTCCAAACAACAACTAGACATCATTTCAGGAATCCTGAGGAGTACTGTAACCACAGAAAGCCCCAGCTGGTAATGATGTCCTGGACATCTGTAGTGCAGCCTCCTGCTCTGAAGCAATTGGGTTTTACCAGGTTGCTTGGACGGTTATCCAGTTAATTTCTGAGCATCTCCTAAGCAATGACTTTGAGCAATCTTTTCCAGTGTTTGACCACTCATTATGAATCACTTCTTCACAGTATTTAACTGGACTTTCCATTGTTCTAAATATTTTTAATGAGAAAGTCATTTTGTAATTCCCTTCTGAGGCTGGCAGAGCACCATCACAGCCTAAAGACAACGGTTCTGTTTACAGTAAGGCATGGCTTGTAAAAAGTCATGATGCAAACTACACAGAGACAGACCAGGCCCTCAACAGGGCCTCACTGGGGCACACTGCCTCTCTGGATGAAGTGAACCCATTGACATGAGACACTTCCAACACAATTTGCTTATAAATACTGCTTGATTATTTCCCCCTTAGTTTTGGACGAAGCCTTCAAACATCCAACTTTTCTACTCCGTAAAAACATTCCTTTCCACTTATCCAAGGGCAGACAGGAGGAAGTCAGGAGACCTCAAGTAATGCTTAAACAAATGCTCAACCTCCTAAGAAGTTACACCTCACAAACTCACCTCCTACCACAACCATCCATAGCAGCTGTCCTTCCCTAGCAAACCCAGAGAACACTCGGACAGCTGGTGAGAGGCAGTACAGTTTCCAAAGGGAGCCTCATTTCCAAAGGCAGCCTGTTTACAGTCCATCTTTAGTGCAAAGACTTGAATCGCTTCTCCTGCCCGTAACATTTGTCACATCTGATGTGATGATGAAAAGATTTGTGAGGAGACATTTTGAGAGCAAGCCCAATTCTCCAGCTGTTTTAATCTCAACTTACCACAGGTCATCCTACACCCCCTTCTGCAAGTGAGCTACTTTAAGCTGGCTGTTACATATACACATTGTATTTCTTCCAGCATAAAACTACAACAGAAATGTTTACAGCTTGTATCAATTTCACACCAGCGTGAGAAGCAGAAAGAACTTACTCATTTTCTGTTCTCCCACCCTGAATCCACTGCTTGAGCAAATACTCGTAGTAGCTGTCAGCTCTGGCTCCCAGAGTATAAACACCTAAGTGAGTGAACTGCCCACTGTTGGTGTTTATGAACATAGGCACCAGTCCATCATTTTTCCCTGAAAGGGTGTGAACATGCTTCATCACCTCATCGACAGCTTTCTAGAAGAAAGAACAGCATAAACATAAATTGCACACATTCAAATGACACAAAAAACTGTGGCCAGCAGCTTCTGGCCAGTAACAAATCTTTAGTTATCCTTCTGCATGCAAGTTCAGGTCATGGGATTTAATAAACACAGCATTTCAAGCTTTCTGACTATCAAAGCCTGTGTTCCCAGTATGCCCAAGTACTCTGAAATAATTAAAACTCTTTCCTTCTCAAATACAAAGCTCAAGTGTATTCCTGAGTGCAGAAAGCCCACTCAAAAAACAGTGTACTTCAGTGTGAGGCTACGATCTGACTAAAACAACTGCATGAACCCTGCTACCCCTGAAGAAATAACAGCACTATTCAAAGCATGAGCTCCAGACACACCTTAAAAACAACAGAATAACATTACCAAAAAAATAACCATGAAAATTATTCTTTTCTATGAAATTATTTTTGTTTTAAATAAATTCTTCTTACACCATGACACACAATCTAATTTATAGCTATTTTGATTATGTGAAAGGTAATAAGAGTATTTTTTTTCCTTAGAATTTACATAATGGCATGAAGAAGCCATTCCAAAAGCATGAAGTTATGCACAGCATTACAGCCCACGTTGAATTTTCTTGCCGAGCTGACAATGTACTGTCAAGCAGAAATACCATCCTAAGAGTGAAGGGATGGGTGCGAGGAGATGGCTGTCCTGGCTTTTTGCTAAATAAAAAGCTGCTCCCAAGGAAGAACAACAACTGTCTCCACCATTACCTTCTGGTACTTCAGAAAACAACTGGAACGATTGGAATTCTCCTTTCTTCACATACAGTTTCACAACTCATTTAACATCAGGGAGACCACAGGCGCTGGCGGTGCCGTAGAGAACCACAGAGTAAGAAAGAAGAAGAGAAGGGGTAACGCCAAGCTGTTTTTCCATACCTGGTACTTTTCATCCCCAGTGAGGCGAGACAGCTCTCTGAACTCCAGCTGAATGCTGGTCACCTCTGCCACAGTGCTGTCCGACGTCCAGCGGGGCGGGTGAGCGGTGCCACGGCCAATGTTGACGTCGGAGTACGGGATCCTGGAAGGAGTCCTGAAGGCGGGCATGAGCCTGTCCCCAATGTCCTTCTGAAGGACACGGGAGAAAAAAGAAAAGCAAACGTCAACACGTGCGAGCTGCCAGGTTTGCTTTCAACAATCGGATGAGTGCAGTAGCAGCCCAGCTCTAGATTGTGAGAGAAAGACAAGAGTTAAAAGCGGTCCCGGATTAATTTGGAAGAACAGCTAGTTTCTACCTCCTTCCTGCACTGCATGCCTCAACCAAGCCCACAGTCCCTATACAACATGACTTAATGTTGAAATCATCGACTCTGCCTTATTTAAGGAGGTGGCTGATGCTGTCAAGATGCAGTGAAAAGGGGACAAAATCTACCAAATACTCTTTTCAAGACACCGAAAAGCCATTCAAGCTTTTGTTTCATAAAATTCCTTACAATGGTCAGCTTTTCATCAACAGAAGGATCTGAAAGGCCTATCTAAAATAGCACCTGATACAACACAGTAGAGCTCTAAGTTGATGCAGAGAGCAAACAAATACAGGTTTAAAAAATTAATGGTAAATTCCTCCCCCCCCATTCTGATTATGAAACAGCTGCAAAACAGCAACATTTAACTTCCTGATGAACCCTTCCCCAACCTCTTCCACTATGATATACTGATCCAATTTACTTCCCAGGACTGATCACTCACAGCTTTTTCCAGGAAGAGGCTATCCCCAGAGAGATGGTAGGTGCTCAGCAAGCCTCCCAGGATACGAATAGTGCTCTCAAACAGGTTCACATCCACATTTTTATCAAAGGCTAAATCGTTTGCTACCCATTTTCTTGCTTCTTCAAACTCTGCAAAGTATAAAATATAGCACAGTTACGAACCTCTAGCATGTTCCAGCAACTGTACTAGAGACAGTAGCATATGATACTTGACAGTTATATATTTGTCTACAGGCATCATTATTTAGTTGGAAAACTAAAACAAAGAGCAGGAGCTGGGCCAAGTTTGATTACCATCACCTTCGAACTGCAGAACTGCTAAGGTTGGAAAAAGAACACTAAGATCATCCAATCCAGTTATAAAACCATCCCCACCAATACTCTCTAACCACGTCCCTCACTGCCACATCACCACGGTTCTTCAACACCTCCAAGGATGGTGATTCCACCACTATCTTCCTTCATTCGGGGGTAAATTGCCTTCACCTGTGCTCCCAGGGCTGACTCAGGTGATCAATCAGTGGTTAAGGCCGTGATTCAGGAGTTCCCATACAGGCCCAAAAAGCTTAGCTCTTATTCAGCACGCACCACAGACATACACAGAGAAATATCAGCCAAAAAAATAAAAAATCATAATTATTTAAGGTGAAAAAAAATTGGGAAAACTGAGGAACAGTTTATCAATCCTAGAATGGCCTGGGTTGCAAAGGAGCACAGTGCTCATCCAGCTCCAACCCCTGCTGTGTGCAGGTCACCAACCAGCAGCCCAGGCTGCCCAGAGCCACATCCAGCCTGGCCTTGAATGCCTGCAGGGATGGGGCATCCACAGCCTCCTTGGGCAACCTGTGCCAGTGCCTCACCACCCTCTGGCTCAAAAACTCCCTCTTCATATCCAACCCAAACCTCCCATGTCTCACTTTAAAACCATTCCCCTTGTCCCATCACCATCCACCCTCACACACAGCCGTTCCCCCTCCTGTTTATCCGCTCCCTCCAACCACTGGAAGGCCACCATGAGGTCTCCTTGCAGCCTTCTCTACTCCAA
>NW_024884853.1:0-10394 GCF_019232065.1 Centrocercus urophasianus | reverse complement strand
GACCGAACGAGTCTCCATCCATCAGCCCCAGGGCGGGGGAAAGGAAACTTGGGGCGAGCTGGAAGATCGTGCTGTGAATAAAGGAAACGGTGCGAGAGAGGAGAACATTATCTCCTCCAGGGCTCTTTTGTCGCCCAGCGCCGTTAAGCAGATGGCTGTGCGCTGTTCCGAGCACTGAGAGGTTTTTCTCACTACTTGCGCTAAAATTGCGGTCTGAATGGAGGATGCAGTTATTTGCTCCCCCGGTTTCAGACACCGATCTCCAGGAAGGTCCCCGGTGCGCGATGGGATCGGACCCGTTTGCTTTAAGCAGAGTTTTCCTGCCGGAACGGGTCGTGTGCGGTGGGACCACCGCAAAGTTCTGCTCTAAGCCAGTGAATAACCCACAGACGGCTCCTGTCGCATCGGCAGCATCGAGACGCTCCTTCTCTGGACGCTGTGCTCACGTATCTCTGTCTCACAGGGTGTGTTAAGGCAGCAGTAAGTCACCAAGGCCAGCAGTTAATAGAACTGTGCTGAGTCTCCTGCTGGTTTCAGAGCAGCCTCTTCGGTCAGAGCAGCACTTTGGGGGCAGCAGCTTCCAGGAAGCACCCGAGGTGGGAGACGGAAGAAGGTCTGTGCTGACAGGCTTTTTTTTTTTTTTTTTTTTTTTTTTTTTTTTTTTTTTTGTAGAAACAGAACCAAAAAACGACACCTGCCCAAACGGCTACAAAAATCTGACCCGCAAATGTTTAGCCACTAAAAAAGATCCAACAACAAAACGACCCCGAATGAGAAGTCCACATCTTGTATTTTTTTAGGACAGCTTTCTTGCTTTCTGATATTTCTGGTATGAGTCCGTGCTGACAACAGAGGCAGGGAAAATAGCAGGTGTGTTCGTGGTCAGGGAAAATCCGTGCTGCAGAGAGAGATAGGGCTGTCATGGCGAGCAGAGAGCAGAGCCATTGCACAGCGGCTCAGCAGTGGGAATATCAAGGGAGCAAACGTGGGACCTAAAGCAGGAGAGCAGGCTTTCCTGAGATGCATTAATCTGCATACAGCAGCTTCCCCCTCTCTCCGCGGTACTTTGCTTTGCGTTGTTTGCTTTACGAAGTTTGCCTCATCATCCTCAATGTGTAAATATGCAGGGAAAAATTGGGGTATGCATTGCTGCAGATTCCCAGCAGCTCAGTTGATTAACTCACATCTATTAGCCTACAGTGAACGCAGGCACTGTTCTCCCTTTGCAACGCTCCGTGTGTTCCAGCGGCAGGTCGGGCTGTGTGTCTGCACGACTGACGTTTGCTGAATGTTTTTCCCATCGTTGACATTAATGGGAAGACGATTTCCTCTGAGGCGGCAAAGTGAATGCGTGGAGAGAGGCAATTGGAAATAGAAGCTGCTTTAAAAACAAAACAAACAAACAAAATCACCACCACCAGCAACAAAATGGAACATAAAAACTGGCGGCGCCCTCTGAAAGCCCCAGCATCGTCTCGCCGCGCGGAGAGAACTCCTTTGGTTGAGCGCAGTTTGGCTCTATTTCTAAACACAAAGTAAATATTTTTAACCTGAGAATATAGATATTCAGGTTTAATACGTGCTAGCGACATTTCCATAGTTCTGTGCCCACGTAAAGGCGTCTCTCATGTATCTCCCCACACCTCTGCTTATTTAACGATCACTGTTTTCTGCCCTTTTTAAAAGAAAAGCCCCATCCCGGCGGCTCCGGCCGTCCCCTCCGCGGGCAGCTCGCAGCCCCCCGATCTCTGATGGCTCTGATGGCATTTCGTTTAAATGGCCCAAATCTCTTTTCCCGGGCGTGACTCTCAGCGAGCAGCGATGCGGTGCGGTGCTGTACGACGGGCCGTCCCGCAGCGATGCTGGGGGCGAGGATTTTTGCACGGGCTGTGCGGAGGGCACCGGCTGCGGGAGGAGGGGTGGTTTTTTAGAATGCCAGTCCTCATCAGGATACCTTTAAACACAGTGAAAACGAAGGTGAGCCAGAAAGATCTTGAAAATAATCATTAACTCGATGATCAGGCGCGTTTCCCATTAGGGAGAGCAAATCTTACACCATTTTATTGTTATCGTTTTATTCTTATTATTTATATATTTTTTAGCTCCCCTTGACACTTGTTATCAGTCGATCATTTGCAAAGCACGGTAGCTCTGACCTAAGTACGTGCATGTGGTCCGCAGGTACCTCAGCACAATCTATCTATGTGGAAATTAGGACGCTTAAATGCCGCTCCGTCTCTGGCACGACAGGGACAGAGGCAATTAGTCGTCTGCGAATGTGTAAATTGCCCTTTCATTCAGACGTGAATTATTCTTAACATCCCTTCTCTGGTAATAAATGTGTGGCTATGAAGGTGTGGGGGGATTAAGAAGGAAAGGTAGCATGATCCTCCTGTTTTGTTTTGTTTTATTTTCTTTTATTTTTCATGTAAAAGCTACAGCAAGTTCTTAGCATTCTCTCGAAAGGATAATGTTACCGGTTTGTTTGCTTTCTGCATTCCCCTCGGATGCTAAGGCAAGACTAAAGCAGAGTGCATAAAGAAGTTCATATGCACGTTGCCTCACACAGTATACCTGTTTCTCTATTAGCACTGGACGGAGAGCATAACCAGCTGAAAAACGGGTACCCAGCACAAGTCGTGCACCTCAGAGAGAAGGGCGGATCCTCAGAAGGGCACCTCAGCTCTGCTCCCACTCTCATCCTCTGCTGCCCGAGCCAGCAGCACCTGCGGCTCTATAGGATGCCTATCGCTCCTGCCTCGAGCAGAGAACAGCCCTTTGCCTTGCTGACTGCCTGCTCTGCTCTGCCAGGAGGTGATAGTTTACAGCAAAGGAATGTAGCTCCCGTTCTGGAGAGCATGGTGACTTCCTGCTCAGCTTACTCAGACCTTGACTCGTTTCTCAGAGTGAGAAAGTGGGTAAATTGCACCAGAAATGTACTGTCCATTCCCAGAGTGAGACAGTGAGGCAGACCTGCAGGAGGCGAGCAGCAAGGATCTCCCATTTACATGCCTTTAGTTCCCTCTCAGTCTGGTAGGGGTGACTGTGAGCACATTTTGGAAGCCTTTGCTTTTTTTGTGGCGTATCTAGTTGCACTGATCACTGTGAGCTTGGGAAACCAGGCAAGTACTTCCACTGGTTTCTGCAGACTGTCTTTCACGTTTGTGCATTCAAAAGCACTGCTGTGTGAACACAGCCTCTGTCTGCATCAGCTTGCATAGTGTCCCCCTCCCCAGGTGACAAACAGTTTGTCAGAAGTCAACACTGCACTGCATGAGGGAGGTCAGCAGAACAGCGTCCTCGGACAAGTGACTGCGAATAATCTCAAGCAGATACATTGCCCCCTTTGCACATACACTGGGAAAGCAATTAATCTTTTTATCTTCTTTCTGACTAGCAGTTTTATTCCAAAGGTTTCCATTCTCTGGCCAGGCTTTACTCATGTGATCAGAGAATGGGGCATTCCCTTTTTGTGTGTCCCTCCTGCAACAGCAAGGTCCAAGGGCTTGTGCTCAGCCATGTGCTCAGCTCTTGCTCTTCTTAGCTTCACACATGAAAGGCAAGGTAGGAACCTGAAACAACTGCGGAGAGAGGTTGCTGAGCACCCAGTCTTAGAAATATTTAAAGCCCAGCTGAGCAGGGGCTAAAACAATTTGCTCCAAATTTTAGGTTGGTCCTGCTCTGAGCAGGAAGTTGGACCAGATGCCTTCAAGTGGTCCTTTCAGATTTTTTTTTTCTTTCTAAATTTTGTGTTCTAATCAATGAAGGCATCAGCTGTGATCAGGTTCAGAAGAGAAACCTGTGGTTCTTGCTGGGAAAGGAACTGATTTCTGCAGGACCAGAACTGGAATATATTGATTTATATGAAAAGCTCTTAAACCCTGAGCCAGCAGATGTGTTGCAGTGATTCTACCAATGCTGTTGCGCTTGCAGAGGAAATTTTGGTCTTCCAAGATCTCTCTGAATATCTTCATCTCACAACTGAGGAATCACAGAGAGAAAGTGCTCAAGTTCCTCTGAGAGAACTTGTACTTGTGTGGCTCATTGCTGTCTTGTAACTAGTGAAGAAGGATAAAAGGATTGGTGTTGCACATTTGATACAGGAGAAAAAATCATACTGCTTCTTTTCTTATACGTGGAAGGGTGAGATAGATAACTGTAAAGAAGCATAAAATGCCTATATCATGTCACATTACTCTTTTGTAGTTTTGTTCTCATGTGATGTTGCAAAGAGAATTTAATTTTAGCAGAAAAATGCTTTTTTTTTCCCTAGGAGCCTGCTCTGTTCCCTATAAGAAGAGTCTATCCTCAGGTGTCCATAAAGCCATTTGGACTCAGCTTTTGTTGACTTCTCTGCCTTCCTTTGCAGACATCAGCGAGGAGCGGTTGGGTGATGCCAGTGGAACAGACAATGCCGAGACCTACAGTGACAAAGACACAGACCAAAGGAGCTCCCCAGACATGACTAAAGCCAAAACCTGCTTCACTCCTGAAAGCCCAGAAATTGTATCAGTGGATGAGGTTGGTTATGCAGTGCAGAAGAATGGTGGGAGCACAGAGAGCCGTCCAGAGAGCCCCAAGTACCATGCAGAGCAGAACCACCTCCTGATAGAAGGTCCTTCTGGGACAGTTTCTTTACCTTTTAGCTTGAAGGCCAACAGACCTCCACTGGAAGTGCTGAAAAAGATCTTCCCTAACCAGAAGCCGACCGTGCTGGAGTTGATCCTGAAGGGATGTGGTGGTGACCTGGTGAGCGCTGTTGAGGTTCTGCTGTCCAGTCGGTCTTCAGTGGCCAGCGGGGAGAGAACTTCTGCCGAGTCAGATGGTCTAGTTCTGCCTTCCAGCGGGCACATTTTTGAACACACTCTGAGTTCCTATCCTATTTCCTCTTCCAAATGGTCTGTGGGCTCGGCCTTCAGGGTCCCCGACACGCTGAGGTTCTCTGCCGATTCCAGCAATGTTGTGCCCAATCCTCTGGCCGTACCTTTGCAGCACCCATTCCCTCAGCCACCTCGCTACCCGCTGATGCTGAGGAACACTTTGGCAAGAAACCAGTCCAGTCCTTTCCTGCCTAATGACGTCACCCTGTGGAACACCATGACGCTGCAGCAGCAGTACCAGCTGCGGTCCCAGTACGTCAGTCCTTTCTCTAGCAACTCGGCCAGCGTCTTCCGAAGCTCTCCTGTCCTTCCTTCTCGCTCATCGGAAGATCCTAGGATCTCAATCCCTGATGATGGATGTCCTATTGTGTCTAAGCAACCTCTTTACACAGAAGATGAGTATGATGAAAGGTCTGATTCTTCAGACTCGAGAATACTCAACACATCTTCATAGAATGACTTTTGGCATACGATAAGTAAGTGATATTTGCAGTGCAGCTGAACTACTGGGCCTGAAGAGGAGAGACATATACTCTACGAAACCCTTGCAATTGTATTAAAAGATGACTTTGCTTGGTATTGTACTATAGCAATAAAGACATAACTTATTGAATTTCTTGCACTTCATTGGATAATGCCAAATAGCAATACTCTGGCTTTAACTCTGAGTGTGTACTACAAAGGAAGACTTTACAGCCATCGGTTACGGGACTCTGGAAGATTCGTAGCAGAAACAGAAGCTCAAGGTCTACTTTGTTCCTTAACTCAGACAACTGGGGATATTAAACTAGAATACTTGAATGCTGTTTTATAAGAGAGAACTCCTCAGGACATAAGAAATCAAACATAAGTAGTTCAATTGCAGATGGACTAAAACAAGGACCAGTCATCATCTTTGCATTGAAAGAAAAGGCAGAAGAATTATGCACATGGAACTAGCATGAACTGCTTCTGTACTGTTTGAGCTTGGACACTTTTTAGAGAAATAATCTTACGAGTTATTCTTTTCCCATGGCTAGGTCGAAACGTGTAATGTCAGTGTAAAACCAATTACAGCTGTGAATTGCATGAAGTGTGTTGTGAAATGAACGCAAGATTAAACATTGTCAGGTTAATGTAGCATGCTAAGGACTCTAGAAAAATAAACTAAGATGATGATCTTGGTTTATGTCATTTATATTGGGCAAATAGCATTTCTGAGGATAGAGAGTTGATTAATTGCCAGCTGGGGTAACAATGTCTAGCTCCAGCAATAGCAGTCAAAGGAAATCTATTTTTCCCAGTCCAGGTTCTGCCCTCATGCCTCATAGCTTAAAACTGAGACTCAGCAAATGTTATCATGAGGGAAGCTTAGGTCCTTGGATATGTGCTACAAACACTTCTAAGTTCAGGAGAGTAAAGCTACAGTTGCAGTAATCAGAAAAACAAACAAACAAACAACAACAAAAAAAACCAACGAAAACAAAACAAAACAAAATTGGCTCTCCTGACCCTTCAGAAGCATCTTTTTCCCTGTGCTATAGAAACAGAAATAGGAGATAGGATGTAATAGCAGCCCTTTCTTTAAAAAAATGTTGAGTTAAATGGCAACTTTCCTGCATCTGGAAAAGTAATGACTTGAACAATTTATTGCATGTTTGCATGCATGAATTCCCCTTTTATCTTACTTACACTACAGTGTCAGAATAACACCACGAATTGCTTCTGGTAATGAATGCCACAACATTCATCATCCACCTAGATGTTTGTTAAGGTTTTTGTGCCATTTTTTGAACCATTTGCAAGTGACCACGTCTGCTTGGCAGCTGGATTTTCAATAGCACATCTCTCAATGTAGATGAAATGGATGGCAGGCTTGCCAGGTGTACAGACCAGCCCTCCTCCTCAAACCCAGCGAAGGTTCCCCTAGAGGGGGGAGATCTGAAGCAAGTGGGCTGTAAAACTGTAGAATTTGTCAGGCGTTGTCTAGTGCCATTGCTAATGTGAATGCCTGTGTTCTCATTCGGCGTTTCGTACTTTGTAAAGTTTGTGTACCCAATGAATCCCACAGTTTATATTGATATTGAACAAGCACAAGCAGAAGGAGAATAAAATAAATAATGATTTTATTTTTCTTGGGGGACAAATGATCAGAAAGACACTTTTTATTGCATATTTTTGCAATCTCTTCAGTAAAGCAATCTGTAGTTTTATGCTAGAGAGCAGAGAAGGGAAGGTGGAGAGTGGAGGAAAGAAAATTAATGGTGTTCCTTATGCAAATGTAAGAACATCTGGAATTTTCATCAATGTAGAACTGCAGTTTTGTACTGACAGATTTGCCCATACTCAATGGCACTTGTAAACAAATTCATCTTCAAGACACTCCAGACAGAAAAGTAATAGATACTTGTAAAACAAGCTTGATCTTGCAAAGAGAAAGAGATGAGGTAGTGAAATTCTGTGCTCTGACATCATAGAGAAGTTAGGTTAGGAGAAGGCTAGATGTGAACAAACAGATCCATGAGCTCAGGTCTTGAGCTTGTGCACCAGGCAGATTTCCCTTCAGCAGAGACTTTTCTGTACGTGTCCTTGCAGGTTGAATGAATTCTGTTGGTTTTTTTTGGTTTGTTTCTTTTTTGTTTGTTTTTGTTTTGCTTTTTGTTTTGTTTTGTTTTTTGTTTTGCTTGGTTTTGTTTTGTTTTGTTTTGTTTTGTTTCCTAACAGAGGATGAATAACCTCCAGCAGGAAGACCAAACAGTGGCAGCCGACAGCTCATAGTGATCTTACACACTGTGGTCTCTGGCTTTTCAGTGAGCAGAAATTTGACATCTTGGAATTGGGACATATCTTTCAGAGAAAGATGACCTTTGGCTAAACTGGGGTAAACTGTTCTTACTACAAACACACTAGGTGAAAAATGCAGGGTTAGCAATATAATTGCTTTCTATCTTGATTTCTATTATCTATGATTTCTATCTCTTCTGGTAAATTTTTCTGTGAAAGCACAGAAATTAAAACAGTTGTTCTTTCAGGAATCATAAAATATTTTTTTGCTAAATTCAGAATAACTTTTTTTTTTTTTTTTAATAAAGTAAACCTAAACATGTTCAACAAACAAACAAACAAAGAAACAAAAACACATCTTGTTTGTCTGCAGTACAACTTCTGCAGTATTTTGGATATCTAAAAGTTCCATTAAACAAACCAACAGACAAACAAACTAACCAACCAACCAAACTGACTCAAATAAACCAATTGGATTGACCAGCAGTGGTGCCACTGAAAATGTATTTTGTTCTTGCAGATATGTTTCCAGATTGTCACTAAATGTGGATGTCATTTCTAGCTTCCACTCATCATGCAGCAAGGATCTGGGGCCCTTGGCATTTTGGCAGGACCCCATGGCACTGGAGTTCTGCTCCTTATGTCTTTACTTGTGGGAAATGCCCACTTCCTCCTGCCCTTACAGTGTGGACAAATGGGAGATGAGGGAACCCCTGCTCTCCTATGCTCTATCCCATTCCATAACATACCGTTCCATCCCATCCCATCCCATCCCATCCCATCCCATCCCATCCCATCCCATCCCATCCCATCCCATCCCATCCCATCCCACTCCTGGCACCTGTCCCACATGCACTACCCTCTCACACCTTTTCCTTTGCCTCAGTAGTCCTTCCCGAGGACACCTTTTCTGTCTCAGGCCATGCACTTCCCAGCCCTGGTCCCTGCAGTACCACATCCCAGCCCTGGGTTTTCTGGCTTCATCTCGTGGTTCAAAGAGGGAGAAGATGCATGGCTGAAGAAGTAGGGTTGAAACTGGAGGTACTGGTTGCGTGTTCAGAAACCATAGAGAATGAGTTTAAGCATCGAGAAGATTAGCTGGAATCTGGTGAGGTCTCTGCTGAAGTCCTGCAACTAGAGGCCCTATTTCACTTTTATTTGTTATTTTCTAGGGGGCGATACCGCGTCCACGAGTCACTTGTAGCAAGAGGACTTACCCTCATTTCAAGGCGCCGTTCCTGCGCCGGGTGCGCGGCGCGGCTGAGCCCAGGTACCTCTCTGTAGCGCTCCTCCCATCAGGACGGCGATTTCACGGCTCACCACCCACCCGCCTGTGCACGCAACACAGACGGGAACGCCGCAGGAAGCCCCTCTGCCTGCTGCTCTGCGCTCAGCCGCGCCGCGGGGCGGCTAGAAGCGGAACACAGCGCTGTGCTCCGCGGGGCCGCGCTGCCCCACGTCCCGCCCTGCGGCTCCGCGGTTGGCTGTGCGCTCCCCGAGGCCCCGACGTGCCCTCCTTGGGGCCCCAGGGCCACCTCCACGACGTCTGTCGGACGCCCGGTGAACAGGTTCGCCTCGCGTTCGTGCTGACACGTTTGAAAAACGATTTTGATTCTCCCAGAATACTGTTTCTGTGATTGATTCTTCATGTGGACGTGAGTGGGGGAATAAGATTGATGCTAAATTTATATGTTAATTTTAATATTGAAGCCATCCTGTATTTGAAGAATAAGATCAATTCTTCAATTTCATTTCTTACTCGATATCACATACTGTCATTACTGGAAAATAAAATTATTTCTGAATGCACACTATCCAAACTTCAATTCTAGCAGACCTATAACTCTGGAGCATCATTCTTCTGCTTTGCTTATAACCAACTAACTTAATGCAGTATCTTAACGTGCCTGCACTCATCTGCCACGGGCAGATAACAAGCCTCCTGCCCCAAACATATTTTGATAATGCAGTGTCTCAGCAGCTTTGTGCCTGACTCAGCAGCTCCAGGCAGGCTGCTGTTGTATATTGGAAATCTCATCTGAGAGCTGCATCCCTTGTAGAGACTAATTCCATTGACCTCCACAGTAGCATAGTACCAGAGTGCTGTAACCAGAGCTATGTGACAAACGTGGACATGCAGTGTGAATCCTGACATCACATGGCTGTTCAAGCTTTTCTGCTTTGCCAGGCAGTAGACCTTGTAGATGGTGAGTTTAAAGCACCATATGCTTAGAAAGATTGGGACCTACAGAGGGACATGTACTTCTAGGAGCTGCGCTGCTGGAGTCCAGGCTCTCTTAAAGTTGCTACAGAAGGAAAATACGTACAGAGCCTTTGGGAATGTAGCTTGTTATCTCTGTCTTGGTGGACATGGAAGTTGACACTTGGGCAGCAGGAACTCTCACAAGGGCACGATCTCACAGCTCAGTATGAGCTTCAGATGCCTCTTTTTCCATGCCCATGAGTTAAAGATAACTGCTACAAGGAATACACGGTTATTAGCTGCAAAATTTTCAGTGCTCTGTAAGAACTTAATACTCTGTAAAACTCACAAACAACACAGTTGTCAGGATATGTAGTGTAACATGTATTTATTTATTTATTTTCTCTGCCAAAGAAAATTGGGAATGTCATCAGCTTTTCCATAGCGTAAAACTGAATATAAACAAGGAAAAAAGCTTAAGCTTCTTTTTCACTTTCTTTTCCCTTTCCTTTTCCTTTTCCTTTTCCTTTTCCTTTTCCTTTTCCTTT
>NW_024884852.1:74648-75561 GCF_019232065.1 Centrocercus urophasianus | reverse complement strand
CACTCATCTGCAGTGGGTAGAGGGAGAATGGCCCAAAGTGGTGTTGCAGTGCCACAGCTTTCATGTGCATGGGGCTGAGCGTGATGCAGGGTCTGCTCCTGGTGGAGGTGTGGAAGCTGCCGCTCCCCCAGCCCTGCAGCCATTAGGGTGGAAAGCATAGCAGCTTTTTGAGCAGGACCAGGACTCCCCCAGAGAGGTCTGGGACTGCTTGTACCTTCTCCATCCTTCACTGGGGGGGGCATAGACCAACCCCAGGGATGTAGGGCAGGGAGAGCAGCACTGGGTACTCACCTGCAATGAGGTTTGCCATTGTAGCCGTGGGTACAAAAAGGGCATCCTCCATTCCCAAGATCCTCGCAGCCAGCTGCTGCAGCTCTGAATAGAGGAAACGTGCAGAACAAGAGTGGGAAAGAGGTCTGGACTACAGCCGTATGTGCTCCATACGTCTCCTCCCCAGCACCGCCTTTGGCTCGGCCCGGGGAGTGTGACAGTGCAGCAAGGGCTGCCGGCCGCGCGCTCACCGTTGACCGTGGGGTCTTCGCCGTAGTCGTCGTCCCCCACGGCGGCCCGGGCCATGGCACTGCGCATAGCGGGGCCGGGCCGCGTGACGGTGTCGCTGCGCAGATCCACCACGTGCTGCGGGCGCCTGCGGGGAGCCAGCGAAGGGGTGGTCCGTGCTGCTGGGGAGAGGCTGCCCACCCCTCACCCCCTTTCCCCCCCCCGCGCCCCGCTGCGCCGAACCGAACCCGAACCACCTCTTCCTGCCCCGGGAACAGCACCCCCCCCGAGTGGGGCCCGGCCGCGACCTCCGCACGCACCCAAGCGCCGCTCCGCCCCGCGGCGACCCCGCGCGGCCCCCGGTCCCGCCGTCCCCCGCCATGGCCGCGCCGCCGCGGCGGGACCCCGCTCCGTG
>NW_024884852.1:14303-74548 GCF_019232065.1 Centrocercus urophasianus | reverse complement strand
CAGCGCCCGGCGGAGCTCAGCCCCCGCGCCCCGCGCCGCCAGCATCGCCGGGACCGCTGGGACCGCCGGGACCGCCCCGCCGCAAGGGCTCCCGGGGCACGTAGTCCACTTCGGGATCGGGCCCGGCTCCGCTGCCTGCAGTCGTGCTTTCCCCCCGGCGGGGCCGCGGCGTGGAGGCACACCGAGCCCGAGCCGGGGTCCCCGTCCCAGCGCTCCCGTGGGCGCTGCCGAGTGCAGCCGGTCGCCCCGCTGCTGCCGCTCGGGACCCCGAAAGGACCCGGGGCACCCGCCCGCAGCACCCTCCCCAACCCACGCCTCTGTGCCGGGGGCAGGCTGGGGCTGAGGGCAGGCACCGTTCGGTGCAATGTGTTCAGCGTGCCCCGGCCCCGCTGGCAGATCCCGGGGAGCACAGGGCTGCCAGCCCCTGGCCGGCCACGTGCTGCGGCTCTGCGCACACACGGAGCTGCGCGTTCAATGGCGATGGCTGCTGCTGCGCTGCTGACGGGAAAGGCACGGAGTGACCTTTGCTGATGGGAATCGGCTCCAGCTTCTGGCTGCATCTGCCCTGCAAACAGCTGACACGCGGCCCTGTGGCACTGCCGGGTGCTCGTGGCTCAGGGCCGTGCTGGTGTCAGCTGTGGGCAGTGCTGCGATGCTCAGCACTTTTTCCTGGCACCGAGAAGGGGGATCCGTGGGCATCTGGCTGCTGGCATCAACCCATGTGGTGCACAATGGAGCACGTGCACAGAATGGCAGTGAGACCCCCGCCTCATCCCATGGGGCAGGAGGCCACACATGGGATGCTGTGCAGGACGGAGCCGTCCTTCAGGGCTCTGTGGGGAGCACCCTGTAACACTCAGCAGCTTCCAGCCAGCGCTGGGGGTTGGGTGCAGGTGTCCATCCCTCCCCTTGCACCTCCCTGTGCCATGTCCCCAGTGCACTGCCCGTGCTGCCGCTGCCCTTTTCCTTCATCAACCGACTCCAGGCCCTGCATTGGAGCCCCCACAGCCTCCGGCTCAGTGCAGCTGTCACCCTGCCGATGAGTGAGCCATAAACAGTCCTTCACGGAGACGTTTTTCACACACAGGGCCACATGTTAACAGTTTTTCTTTATTTACTGCCTCCATTTCCTCTTTGTTCCAGGAACTTGTCCTCCAACTTCAAGCCGCTCATGATTAGGCAAAAAGGCCTCTAATCTCCCCGATCTGATTTACCGTCACTGAGAGCAGGCGCTTCCCGTTACTGGCCCTGGACCTGGGAGCAGGGCCGGCCGCACTCTGCCGGCTCCCCGCGCCTCTCCTCCCCGAGGCTCCCCTGCCGCACACGCTGCCTTCCCAGCAGCTTCCTCTTCCAGTAAGCGTGGGGCAGCCCGGGGCTGGGGAGCGCGGCCGTGGCTGTGGGCAGGGGACCGCATCGCGCCCTGCTGCTGCTCCTGGCACGTGGCAGCTCCATGGCAGCCGATGCGTGGCGAGGCTCCTCAGCAATGCCTGTGTCCCACGAGCTCCTGGGGCTCTGCTTCTGGTGCTCTGCGGCCATGGGTACCTGGAGACCCTGGGCGGTGGGCTCATGGCCACATATGGGGATGAGTCGAGGCCACAGGTATGCGTGCAGCATGGGGACCGCTGGTGCCTGGCGGTCGGCCAGGGGGCTCGGTGGGAATGGGCCGTGAGTGACTCCCACCTGGCAGCCCTGTCCCCACAGCTCCCAGCCCCGCTGAGCATGTGGCCGCTGCGGGCTGAGCTCACGCTACGAAGGTGCCTCCCCGAGGCTAAAATTAGTTGCTGAGCCCTGGCTGAGGAACGGAGCCCGCATCCCGCTGGGGAGGATCGGGTTTCCCTACGCCTCCCCCTGCCACGGGAGCTGGCAGCCGCCGGGGCGATTCCCGGAGCCGGGCCGGGCTCCCCCCTGCCTCCGGCCCCACAGGCAGCTCCAGGCGCAGCCGGGTCTCGGCGCCGTGCCTATGCCCACGGCGGTGCTGTCCCGGCCCCTTCCCGCCCCAGCTCTGGGAGGTAGGGGTCTGGGGGCCACAGCTTCGGCACATCGTCCCCCCCCAGCAGGTCTCTGAGGTGGGGGCTCCCCATTTGCTGCCCTGCTCCAACTGAGGCTCTTAGCACTGTGGCTGAGGATGGGTCCCACAGTGGGGCTGCTGTGGGGTTTGGGTGGCATGAGGCTCTGGTTTGGGACTGGCACTGCTGCAGCTATGCAAGCTGTGGGATGTGCTATGCAGGGCTGCAGGGTGCCGGGCAAGGAGGGCTGGCCACAGAGCCTGGCAGGGACTGGAGCCCCGGCCATGTGCTCAGGGTGTTCTCCTCCGGCGCTGCCTTGGCCCCGTGGCCTCGCCGTGTGCTCTGCAGAGTGTGATAACTCATCCCGTGTGCTGGAGCCCGCCGGCCTGGAGGGCCCTGCTTGGATCTGGTGGGCAGGGAAAGCACAAGTATCAATCATTCCCAAGCTGTGGGAACCATGGAGCCAAGTGATTTCCTACTGTCGGGAACTGTAGAGCGATGCCTGGAAGCGCTGGGACGTGCTGGGCTCCTGGCTTAGCCAGCCTCGGGACAGCCAGGCCTCGGGCATGCGGTGCTGCACCGTGCTGCACTGTGCCGTGTGGTGCCGTGCTGTACTGTACCATCTGCTGCTGTGCCATCTGCTGCTGTGCCATCTGCTGCTGTGCCATGCGGTGCAGTGTGATGCCGTGCTGTGCCACGCTGTGCCATGTGATGCTGTGCCATATGGTGCCGTGCCATATGGTGCTGTGCCATGCCACACTGTGCCGTGCTGCACCGTGCCATGTAGTGCTGCGCTGCCACCTGTGCCACGTCGGTTCAAGCTCTTTGGGGCACTCCAGCAGCTGCTTACACCTGCAGCACCCAACGAACCAGAACCCAGAGCCAACCTGGCGCTGGAGGAGCACCCGGCAGCGCCCATCCCATCCCGGCATAGAGCGACCGTTCGTCACCAGCGTTCTCTCCCAGGGCACCGCTGCCGCGCCGAGGCCGGTTCCTCCCGGCAGAACAGTCCCAGGGCTGGGCTGGGGCAGCCCCGAGCCGCTGCGGACGGGGAGCCGGGCCCGGCGGGGGCTGCGCGGGAGGGGCCCGGGGGGAGCTCCGGCGATGCCTCGTTCGGCTGCCCGCCGGACTGCAGCCGCCCCGCGCCGGGCGCCCCATCCAACCTGCCGGCCGCGGGGCCGCCCGGTGACCCCTCCCTCCGCCGGCAACAACTTTTCCAGTAAAACCACTGCAGAAATCCCGGCTTCCCGACAGGCCCGCCCCTTGGCTGCCTTGGGGGGGTGGGGGCCGCGCTGCGCTTAACCCTTCCCGGGCGGGCGCAGGTGGGAGCGCGGCGGGCGGAGGGCGGGGGGCCCGGAGCGGGCACAGCCCCTGCAGCGAGCGGGGAGCTCCGACGCAGCTCCGGTGCCCTCCGGTTCCAGCCGCGGGTGTTGGGGAAGAAGAGACAGCGGTGTCACCGCTGGAGGAGTGCAGGGCCCCGGCCCCGGGGAGAACTTCGAGTCCCATCCGAGGGTTCACGGGGAGCGGAGGAATGGCAGTGCCCGCGCGGGTGATGCAGCTGTGCACTGGGATCGCTGCACGTGGTTCCCGGTCGGCCTTGCACCGCTATGTTTGCACTGCGATGTGTTTCCCTTCCCAAAGTGTCGCTGACGCCGCGGGAGGAGGGACTCAGCCCCACACGCGGCATCAGGAGCCGGGCGTGGGCTGGGAGGGATGCCCGAGTCTGAGGGGACCCGAGCACGGCCCCTTCCTGCGGGATGCAGGGCACCCAGCACTCCCCAGCGCTTCTTTCTGGGGTGAAGCCTGAACCCTGAGGGCTGCATCAGCCCCCACTGTGGTTCGGGAGGTGTGGGGCAGCTGAGTGAAGATGGGGAGAGGAGCCCACTGCAAGGTGGGCACAAGGTGCTGTCTCAGTCCTGGAGGAGAGGATGCAGTGGGAATTGGCAGCACGTGGGTGGATTTGGGACGTGTCCTGTGGCGATGAGCAGTGCAGGCAGCATCAATTCCCATCACACCTGATCCCTGCTGCTGGGAGCGGCGGACAAGTATGAGCAGTGTGGATGGGCAGGCAGGCAGCCTGGCTGGCACCAGCCTCAGCCCCGGTGTCCTGGGCAGCTTCTCCAGCTGAGGGTCTTGGCTGGGCAGGGCACCCAAGGAAGCAGGGTGCTGTGTGGGGCTCAGTGCCATGTGGTGCTGGCTGCCTGTTGTGCCCTGCCTGCTACCAGCCCCAGCCCCACACCAGCTGCTGTGCCGGCCCCGCCAGGGCTGAGGTAAGTGCTGCAATTGTTTTCTCTGTGGCCCAAGATGAATAATTGAGAGGTCTTTGAGGAGAATTAATTAGCCTGTTTATTGGCAGTAAATGCTTTTCTCCAGATGATGAAATAGATCCTGCGCCACACATGGGGCAGGCGGATGCAGGCTGCTGAGGCTGCTCAGCAGAGTGCTGGTGCCAGGGCTGTGGGATGGCCGTGCTGCTGCCCTGTCCCTGCCCCAGGACAGTGGTGGTACCCGTGCTTCCTCACACAGCCTCATGCAGACCCTTGTGCCTGGTGCCTGCTGTGCTCTGTGCGGGGACACCAAAGGGCAGGAGGCTCTGCCTGGAAGCTCCATCCGTGCTGTTCTGCACCAGAGACCAGAGACAAAGTGCAATGAGCCACAAGGGCGCAGAGGAAAGGAGCTGTGTGCTGTGCCCCCGTGGCTTGCGCTGCCTCCAACCCTCCAGGGGCTCCCACTCTGCACAGCCCATGCTGTGTTCCCTGCTGCCTCCTTCCTTGTGGCTGCCCCAGGCTGTGCCAGCTGGGCCCGAGGCTTGCATCTCCTCCACCTCTTCTCTCCCCGGGGTGTGAGGGGAAGGGCCATGCATGGCCAGAAATGCTTAAACAAGGATTTCCTTGTTGCTGCATGAGCTGTTTGCCTTGCTCCCAGGCCAGCCGTTAATGAGGTTTGGCAGGAGGCACTGGCAGCCCCAGCCATCGGATTTCTATAAATCAACCTGGTGCTAATGCACGGGGCTGGCTGGGGCTGCTCAGCCTCAGGGCACGGGTTTGCAGCCCATGGGCTGGTGGGTGCTGCCTGCTGGGAGGGGACCCGTGCACAGCCTATGGGGCCAAGGCTGCTCTGCCCTGTGAGGGTCAGTGCTGTCTGTGGGCTTGGGACAGCCAGATGAGCCCTTTTGGGTTTGGGGGAATGTTGGAGTCAGCAGCCCCAGAGGTGACTGTGGGGACCATCTGGCTGTGAGCAGTTCCTGGGAGAGACATAGGCAGTCCCTGGGCATGGAGCATCCTGGAAAGGCAGATGGGGAGAGAGCTGTGGCTTCCCAGCAAAGCAGGAGTGGCCCCTTCAGCCATTTGTTTCCAGGAAAGTGTAAAACAAAATAAAGCAGTTCCCCATGGCCAAAGTCCTGCCGTGTCCTGGTCCTCGCCCCTCACCTCTCTTCTTGCAGAGACCAGAGAGATTGCTGTGTGCTCAATGCCAATGGGGCAGGGGGATGGAACGGGCATGGCTCAGCACCATGTGCACCCTGTTGTGGGGTCAGGGCCTTGCGGTTGGTGTAGTGGCAGTGCACTGCCCATACACCCCATGTATGATGCATGCCCAGCATCCCCCTGCCCTGGGTACATCAGACATGCAAAGCAGGGCAAGCAAAACATCAGCCCTCCGGGAAGCAGTGCTGCAGCTGTGGCTGGTGGCCATTGCCACAGTCCATGACCACTGCTGGAAAGCACCACTGTGCCCACATGGGCCACTTGCACCAGGGCTGCCTGCAGCAAATGAGCTGTTGCAGCAGCCAACGCAAGGTGGTACCAGGGATGCAAGTCTGCAGCACTGGGCTGCGTCCCCAGCATGGCAGGAGCTGATCTGTATGGAATGGGGCACTTGGGAAGGTGCATCCCTATGCAGGCTGCTCCTGGAGCGTGTCACCTTCCAGCAGCTCTTTGTCCAGGAAGGGAGATGCCAGGAAGCGGGACGTTATCTCTGCTTCCCCACAGCAATGTACTCAGCTCTGGGATGATCAGGGCTGCTTGCTCTTCTCATCTTGGGTTGCTTTTGTTTCTTTGGGACCTGTCTCTGTCTCTCTGGGCAGCTCTCCAGTAGCTCCTGCCAGCTTTGCACAACCATGTTTGCCAGCGCCCTCTCTCCAGCTGGAGCTCCTTGGTGCCCCCACTCACCTGATGCCCACACATTGTCCCCAAGGTGGATGGGCTCAGTGGAGGTTGGGGATCGCAGCGCTCCCCACGGATGCCAGGGCAGCACTGGGGATGCCTGGCAGGAGAGGAGGCTGGGATGAACCCATGTGGGCACGTTCTGGAGAATGGAGATGGGGACATGCATAGTGGTCGTGGGGCTGGGGGCAGCTGCGTTGCCTCTGCAGCCCTGTTACTGTAATGCTTTCTTAGAGGAAGAGCCGCCAGTCTCAAAGGTGATGTTTCAGTTCCTGCTCTGAGTGTATTTCCCTCTTTATCGAGAAACCCCTCTGCTCTCACTGGGAAGGAGTTTCTGCAACGTGTAGAAACTGAGAAAAACCCACATCCACACGGCCCCGCCGCCCACCTGGGCTCAATGCATCAGTTCTCATGGGGGCACCCCGGGGTTCTGCAGGGAGCTGCCCCCGACTGCAGCCTCCACTGCTCCCATCACCTACGGTGCCACCGACTGCTGGGTGGAGGGGGAACGCTGCTGGGACTGCGTCTCCACTGCAGCTGGGGCTGAACACTTCCCCTTCCCTCAGCACCTGCTTGTGAGTGCAAGTGCAGCTGAGGGGCCCTGAACCGTGTCTATCTGCTGAGATGACAGCAAACAGCTGTCAGAGCAATACTGGGCGTGGGCAGTGCCGGTGAGCGCAGGACTCCGCCTGCGGCTGGGACAGCGGGGGGGGGGGGGGGACCCAGGGGCACCTGCACCACACTGAGAAGCCAGGCAGGGGGTGCCCATAGAAGGGTTGTGCCCCGCAACAGTGCTGCAGAGGTGGCCACAGGAGCAGGGGAGCATCGCACATGTGGGCGGTGGGAACAGGAACCTCCTGCATGGGCGGTTGTGCAAGGAGCAGGGACACACTCCGCATGTTGGTTCGCACACACCCAGGGAGGGCACGGGCTGTGACTTCCCTCTGGCCGTTTCGAAATTCCACCGCTCTTACAGAAAAGCCCCTGGGCAGAATTCCTGCAATGTGTGATTCATCCCGCCAAGCTGGAAGCAATGACTGCGCCTCTCCAGTAAACCCTCTTCAGCAAAGCAGATGAAAGGGGCAGCGAGTGCTGCTGAGCCCTTGTTATCACCAGAACCAGATGTGGGGTGATGGGGCTGCCCTCAGCCCCTGCTGGCATCTTTGCATTGGCACAGCTGGGGACAGCAGCCGGGGTGCTGAGGGACCATAGGTGCTGAGTACTGGGTTCCCTTCTGTTCTCATCCACCTGCAGTCCAGCTGCATGTCCCGTTTGCCATAGCAAGGACTGCACCAGGTGCTTCGGTGGGACCGTGAGGGCACTCGGGACAGCCCCTTCCAGGAAGCGTGTGCAAGGGCAGCCAGACTGCAGAGTTCCCGACAGCAGCTCTGGTTTTAATAACAGCAAATCAATGGATGCCCGATTCCGGCCAGAGCAAACCCCTGCTGCCTCCTTTCCAGGGCCTCCCGGGCAGGTGGCTGCTGCAGGGGCAGGGACATGGGATGGGAGTGCAGACCCTGCACCTCTGCGTTTCCCGATGCCCGAAGGCCCCACGTTCCTCAACCCCCGGTGCTCACTGCTCCCCAGCTCTGCAGCTTCACTGTGTGTGGGGGTCCTGGCAGCCCCTGTGCCCACCCTGTGCCCATGCAGGTGCTCCCTGCGGGCTCTGCTCTGCCTTGGGCACTTCCAGCTGCTCCCAGCTGCTCGCCTGTCTCCAGCCCCGAGCTGTGATTCAGCCCTCCTTCCCCGCGGGGTTTGCACAAACCTTTCTGGTCTCTTTGTGCTTGTTTTGAGAACAGATTAGTCATGGTTCTTAACTGGCTTCCAGCAAACTGCACAACGGCACCATGGAAAAATGAGAACAGCAAAGTGATGACTCAGCAGGGCTCGTGCTCCTGTCCCCTGGGTGGCAACTGCCCCCCGCTCCTGCATGGCCCTGGGGACGGCAGGGGACCACCCAGCAGGCACAGCTGGGTGGGCAGTGCAGGAAGGGCAGCCTGGGGGGCATCCCTGAGCCCCCCTCTGAGCCCAGCGTATGTGGGCTCCCTGGCTCCCTGCTGGTGTCTCGCTGCCCTCCTTGGGACAGCTGAAGTACCTTGCTCTCCTGGAGCACGCTTCCCACTCCTGCAGGGCCATGGCCCCTCCTGGCCGGTACCTGTGCACCAGGGCTGGTTGATAGGAACTCCTGGGGTGGGCCCTTACCGTACCTCACACCTCTCTGTGCAGCCCTTTATTGCCCAGCCTTGGCCGGCTGCCTGGAGGCACGGCGTGCTGCCAAGTCTCCGTGCCAAGGTGGCTTATTGTGATACCATGGCACTGGACACCAACTGGTGTCGGCTGCCAAGGATGAACAATATAATTGCTGGAATTACAGTAAAGTGCTCACATTCCCACTCATTAACTGCTGAGATGGGGCCCCTGGGTCCTTCCAGGGAACATCTGCTCCAGCTGTGACCTCTATCAGCAGCACAGCCATCCTGGGGGAGGGAGGAGTCCCCAGTCCATCTGGTGCCAAACAGGGATGGGGGCTGTTGTCCCCAGGCCTGCTATGTGTAGAGCAGGGCCCCAGGCAACAGGACACACACCTCCTGGTTCTGTGCTGTGCCCAGCAGTAGGTTTAATGTTGTTCTGCTGAGACCATTATGGCAGCACTGCACAGCACTTCCACTGGAGGATGGAGAGCAGCCACTGGGCTCCTGCTTAGACTGTGGATAACAGCACACAGTGGTTGCTGCTCCCTGGCCAGCCTGGGTGTTGACATCCTACTGCTCCACAGCCTTCTCTGCAGCACTGGCACGGGGGCAGTGGTGGGGCAAATCTTCTGTGCCTGAGCCAGGAGCACCTCTCCAGCCCTTGTCCTTTGCTCCATTCTCCAGGCTGTTACCTGGCACGGATTCAAATTGGAGCTGCTTTCTGCCCATGTACTCAGGAGCTGTAGGACAGGAGCAGTGTGCCAGGCGTGAAGAACCCCAGGGCATTGTGTACCAGTGGGAGCAGGCAGGCAAGCAGGGCTGGGCAGGGAGCAGCAGTGCCAAGCTCACGGGTGCCAGGTCCACATGCAGTCACCCAGTCCCAGGCTGTGTGAGAATCACAGCTGCCGGCTCCTGTGACAGGGAGGAGGCCAGGGCTGATGTGAGGCCAAGGGATGCTCCAGGGCTGGGGTTTGGCACCTGCCCACGGCTGCTCTGCCAGGGTCATCCAAGGACGCCGCATTGCGCTCGGCAAACACACATCCAGGGCGGCCGGCTGCCCGCTGCCTGCAGTCCCACAGGGACCTCCCGTGCTGTGCCATCAGCACGCCTGTGCCCAGAGACACTACAGCCATCAGCAGGCACCGTGCTGGCTCTCTCTGCCACGCAGGTGCAGGAGCAGCACGGCCAGGGCTGAGGTCACTGCTGGGGAGTGGAGGAGGGAGCAGGACTGGCACAGAGAAGGCACAGAGAAGTGGGATGGGGTCTGCTTGCAAGCTGGGACCCTCAGCTCGCCCCAGGAGCAGCTTTCCCACGGCAGCACCCAGCTCTGGGCCCCCAGTATGGGTAGCAGTGGGGCTGGCAGGGACGTGTCCCACAGCACCTCTGGTGCTGGGCTGCTGCTCCTCATCCCTGGCCGTGGCCCCAGACTCGTCCTGCGGCTTCCATCACCACAGCAACGTGGCTTTGTTTGAAATGTTCCTCTGAAATGTCAGGACTTTCTTGGGCCTCCAGCTGCTGCGGCCGGGATGAAAACTTCCTCTGTCGCTCTGGAGATGCACGGGGGGGGCAGGGAGGAAGGGGGAGTTTCCACCCCCAGGGCAGTGGGAGCTCTGCCTGTGTAGCTGAGGTGCCCCATGCCCACCCTGTGCTCTGAGCCCTGTCATGATGCGGTGGTCCTGGTGTCATTTCTCTGTGTTTGTGACCCCCCTGGGAGCATGGCAGCGTCCCAGGGCAATGCAAACTGCAGCATGTGGGCATCAGGACCCCTCTGTACCTCTGCAGGACTGGGAGCCAGTGCTGCACACGGCTCCGGGCGCGCATCATTTACCAGCATAGGCTGCACCAATTCCTTGCGGCACAGAGACACCAACTCCTGCCTCCCAGAGCTTGGCATTGCCTTCAGGCATGGGGGCACTGCGTGCTGCCTGGGGATAGCTGGATGGGGAGCATGGCACGGCCCTGCAGCACCACGCAGCAGCGGGGTCCAGTGAGTGTGCTGGCGGGAGGCAGCCTGGGCAGCGCAGCCTTGCCAGCAGCAGTGCTGATGGAAGAAGTGAGGAATCTGCAGCTGCTGGCTCCCTCCACCAGTTTACTGCTGGTCTCGCTGGAGATACAGCAACAGAGAGTTGCTGTATCTCCAGCAACAGAGAGGGGTTTCCATGGTGACTTACACAGGCCTCTCTGTTAACTTCTGCAACCCAAAACATGGCCTGGCCCAGCGCAGGGTCCCGCTGCTGCTATGTGCTGCCTGCAGCCCGGAGCAGCTGGGGATGCTATGGGGCACAGAGTGCCCGTGGGCCTCAGGGACACCAAACTGCAGAGCTGCTCCTTGGCAGCACAGTGACCTACTGCTGCCCTGAGCCCACAGCCAGCCCCACAGCACTGCGCCGTGGCTGAGATCCAGCTTCCCGGCAGCACGTGCCAGGGAGCAGATGTTTCAGTCCCTGTTCCCAACTGTCCCCACGGCCCTGGCCCCACAGGAGGAATTGCCATGTAAGGAGCAGGTGGTGCCATTTACAGTAAGTCTCCGGGCTGCTGCACAGCCTTTTCCTGCATCCTACTGGGAAATGTGGCGGTGGATGTGGGAACGTCCTGGCGCTGCAGAGCGTGGAGCAGAGCAGGAGGAAATGCGTGAGGGGTGTGCCGTGAGATCAGGGTTCTCTGTATAGCCCTGGTGGGCAACAGTGCTGCTGCTCACTGCCACTGACCCCGAGTGGCTGTGGAGCTGCTCCTGCACCCTGCCCTGGTGCAAGGCGAGGAGACACTGGTGGTAATTACCTGTCAGCTCAGGATGCTCCATGCAATGCTGACCTCTCTCCATCCTCTGTCCCTCCATTCCTCCCAGCTGCTGTGGGCTGTAGGTCATGCCTGGCCCTAGGGTTGGCCTTTCTGATAGGCTGTCCAATGGACCAGCACTGGGATGGTGCCTGCAGTGCAGATTGGGGCCTCTGAGCCCACAGGCAGTCATCACGAGTAGAGGGGCTCCAAGCAGAGTCACAGCCACTGCTCCAGGAGAAGCACAGAGTTGCTGCTCAGCCCAGTGCAGGGCTGCAATGCCCTGTGAGCTTGCCTCACTCCCTGGGGGCAGCCCCCAGTGTGCCTGGCTGGACTCCAGTGCACTCTGGTTACCTATGACGGATCTCTGTACCCGGCAGAGCCCTCACGGCTGCCTGCTTGGCTGGGGGCTGTCTGGCAGCGACAATCACAGACTGCAGTTGTTTCCTGTTTTTGGGTCTGCAGATGCTGGTACGCACCATGGAGCAGGTTTCCTGCCACCCTCTGACCCTAGAGGGCTTGGGTTTACCATCCTGGTGGATGCTTCCTTCTGATGCCAGTAACCTGCTGGCGGCACGGTGGGAAGAGCCCGGCCCGGGGCAGGGTGTGGATGTGGGGTCACTGGTACAGCTGCTTGTCCCTAATTCCCTGGAGACATATGCGGTGCCCAGGGCCAATCCCCTTATCTCCATGCTGGGTTCACGATCAGGAACACCCATCCCCTGCAGAGTTCCCTGCATTATGCACCCAATGTGCAGCCCCTGCTCATGCTGGGAGGAAGAGCCCTGCTGGGGGCCGGTTCCCAGCTCCCGGGACAGGGGGCTGTGCACCATCTGGGCCGGATGGCTGCACACTGAGCAGAGCTCCGTGACAGGAGAACTCTTGAAAATGCAGCCTGGGGGCACAGAGCCCCCTCCCACAGCTGTGCACAGGACCACGCTCACTGCACAGCATTCTGTGCTCGCGCCCCTCCATTCCAGCTGTGTTGCTGTGCAGGGCTGTGCCGGGGCGTTATGTGAAGCTCAGTGCAGAGCTCAGCATGGCAGGGGGGCTGCCTGCCCACGACAAGCTTGAGCGGCCGCTTGCGTAAGTGGGGCCAAGTCCGCTCGGCTCCTTTGGGAAGGCGAGGGGTTTGTGAAACCTTCAGCAGGGATTTGCCCACTGGCCGCCGCATCACCGCCGCTGTGAGGTTGGGTGCATTCCAAGAACCCCGCGGCGCTCACAGGGCTTCCCGGACTCCCGGTTCAGCTGTGGGTTGCAGTGCTGTGCACGGCGCGGGGCCCTTGCTGGGAAGCGCAGAGCTGGGGCTGTTCTCATAGGGATGTGGTTTCGCTGCCCTGCCCCGGCAGAATGCTGGGAGCCTGGGGGTGCTCAGCCCTCTGGGGACAGCGGCTCCCATCTCCGCCTTGCCCATTCCCAGACCATGCAAGGCAGCTGCCCTTCACCCCTGAGAGCAGGGATGCCCGGTTCTGTCAGCACATGGAGTGAAAAATCTTCCGCATGCGATGCTCCTGGTCCCTCTCCGGAGGGGCTGCAGGCTTTGGCAGTGATGCTGTCCCACGCCTCTCCTCCACAGTCCTGGTGCTGCCAGGGGCTGAGGAGTGGCAGGGGAGCCCTGAGTGGGGATGTGCCTCAGCAGGGCCTGGCGGGCGGCCACCCGCGTGCATGGACATTCCTTTCATAGCTCCGGCGGGCGCCCGGGCAGGCTGCAAGGCGCTTCCTGGCAGCCCATGAGCTGTGGCCCTGCAGAGCAGCACCAAAATAGTCACTGGGACTGTGCCGTGCCTGTGAGCAAAGGGACGCACACTCACCACCCCTCTGCTCCAGGGCAATTCCTAAGGGAAACCTCGATGGCTGGGGGTTCCCCAGGCAGGAGCACCGAACGCAACACCCGGCGTGGAAATGCCCAACACCGTGCGTGTGGCCCTGGGGGTGCTGTGGAGAAGCTGCAGGGCACACGGGATGCTTGGGATGATTTCTACCTCTGGGCCTCTCACTGCATTGCTCTCGGAGCCCCGTGCCAACTGCACGCCTCCTCCCCTCCCAAAGCTCAGCGCAGTTCGGGATGCCCGTGGAGCGCAGCGCTGCTCCGGGGGGATGCTTTCATTCAGGACACTCCGTGCCATGGCAATAAGCCCAGCTCCTCTGTGCCCTGGGGACAGAACCGTGTCCTGTATTCCAAAGGACGCTTCACAGCCGCGCTTCGTGTGTCCGCAGCCGGTCCTGTCCCCCAGCGCAGCGCTGCAGTGGGCTCACACATACCTGAACGATGGAGCAGCGCTTACGCAGGCGGGCGGTGAGTCACTATGGCAGGAATCACCCAGCGCCGCGGCTCCAGGAAGCCGGCACTTACGCGGTGTAAACACAATCCCGGCATCGCACGAGGGCAGCGGCCGGCGAGGGAGGGGGGGGACGGACGGGGGACGTGCGTCACATGGGGGGCCACGGCCTCGAAGGGCGAATGGGAGGAAACAGACGAGATTGAGGGAGGGGGGGGGGGTTCATTAAAAAATAGTGCTCTTTATTATAAATTATGGAAACATTTCCTTTCTGAATATAAATATAAATATGTGCAAAGTTTCATCTGAGTTTTGTTTTGGTTGAATTTCAAGCATGGTTTTGCTCAGCCCTCAAGGCTGGAGGTGAAGATGGAATCTTTATAAAAGACAGTGATTCACATAGGCCTGTAAACATCCCTTTGGTTCAAAATTAAAAAAAAAAAAAAAAAAAAAAAAAAAAAAAAAAAAAAAGCCAAAAAAAACCAAACCACCCAACTGCTTCTCCAGGTGGGCGCAGATGAGCACTCACAAGGGGTGCACTCAGGGCATCCTCCTGCTGTGATCCCACAGGCACCAGTGCCCCACGGAGCAGTGAGCCATGCTCAGGAGTGACAGAACAGTGCTGATACCACGGCCATTCGGCCTCCACGCAGGTGTGAGCACACAGAATTCCATCATGGCATCACGACCAGCTGTTCCCCTCTGGCTTCACGGTGTGCTACCAGGACCGTTACTTTCCAGCATCACTGAACGATGTGCAGTAACCCAGACTGGGAGAATATTAAGGCTTAGTCTCCTGGAAAATGGCAACGAGGGCAAAAAGGCAGCAACCTCCAAGCCTGGGGCCCGGTGTGAAAGGAGCTTCCACAAGGAGGCAGCAAGAGGTAAAGTACAGTATGGGCAAAAACCACTTTCCCCTTAAAACCGAGGAACAGCGTCAGGCACCGGCTGGACTCCGGTGTGCGTCCTTCTCTTGGGCACAACTCCAGCACAGTCCTAGCGGGTGCATCCTGGGCTGCCCTGGGCCGGGCTGCACTACAGCACCCACAGTCCGACCGGAGCGGCCCCATTGCCCCGGAGCATCCCCCAGAACAAGGGGTGCAAGGCTCAGCCCCGGGTCCTCAGCAGCTCGTCCCCGGCACTCCTCTCCTTGCGTGGGGAGAGGCTGCTCGTGCCCCGCGTGTCCCTGCTGCCACGGGCGTTGTGCCTGTCCCCTGCTCTTGTGCTTGTAGCGTGATCTCCCTCCGCCAGCCCCTTAAAGGGGGGCATCGTACTGGTCCAGAAACTCCTTGATAGGAGCTGGCAGCTGAGTCATCTTTTCATAGGAGTCCAGGTGCCCGTTGACAGTCTTGCGGCAGAGGTGCTGCAGCGTGGAGACGCTGGAGGAGAGCGGGCGGCTGAGCACCAGAGGGATCTTCTCTCCACCCGAGTAAATGTAGTAGGTGCGCTTGGGATGCAGGGCCCCTCCGGGCTGCTCGGGCCCGGCGCAGGGGGTGGGCGGCATGTAGTGGTGCACCAGCTTCAGCACGCAGTCGAAGCGGGGCACGGGTTGGCTGCTGCGCGGGTCGCTCTGCAGAGAGAAGCTGCCGCCCTCGCACTGGATGCGCAGGTTCTTGGTGCCCGACTCCGTCTTGACGCTGAGAGTGAAGAAGTGCCGCTGGTCCGAGCTGTCCCTGATGAGGAAGGTGCCGGCCGGCTCGGCGCTCAGCAGCACGTTTGCCTCGCCGCCCGTCACCGTGCTCCAGTAGAAGCCGCTCTCCTGCAGCTTGCGCACGGTGTTCACCACCAGCTGGTACTCGCTCTTGGAGCTGAACGTCTTGAGGCGCAGGCTGGTGTCCAGGGGGCGGCTCATCCCGGCGGCGGGGAACTTGCTGTGGGTGACCATGGCGCACGGAGCCAGCTTTGCGCGCTCGGGGTGCTGCTGCCGGGAGCAGCGGCCGCTACACCATCACCTGCGGCAAAGACGGCGGTGAGACTCGGCAGCCCCGAACCGACCCCCCCCCCGGGGCACCCCCGGCCCGGCCTTCCCGCCTCCATCCCGGGATGCTTCCCCCCCCCCCCATCTCCACTCCCCAGGACACATTACCGACATCCCTCCAGGGAGCACTCTAAGTCCCTGTTTCTCCCCACCGCGGGGGGACCCTCCCCGCCTCCCCGTCCAGTCCCGTGCCGGTACCTGGGGCGCAGTGCCGGTCTCGGTGGCGGCCGGGGCGCGGGGCTCGTTGCGCGGCGGCGGACGGCGGCGGAGCTGCCGGGGCCGCCCGGGGAGGCCTCTTATAGCGGGCGGAGAGCCCGCCCTCGGGTTCTTCCTGGAACTGCGCGGCTTCTTGTAATGCTCCCCGGCGCCCTCCCCGCGCCCCGCCCGGCTCGGCTCGGCTCGGCTCAGCGCCAGGCACCGCCGGCCCATTCCGGGCAGCGCGGCCGCCCCCTCCCGCTCCCATTCATGCTCTTTTCCTTCTAAGAAGAGGTGAGTCCCCGGCCAGCCCGGGGACTGCGGCCCCCTGCTCGCTCTCCCCCCACCTCCGCCCCGGGGTGCACAGCAGAGGATCGGGGGTCCCGAACCCTCAGGACTGCTCCGCGAGACCCCCGGACAGAGACGCTGCGGGATCCCTGGGTCCCACCCCGGCAGCCTTCGCGGGGAGCAGCGAGACACCCGGCCCGGCCACCCCCATCCCACTGCCCGCAGTGCCCCGGGGGTGCGAGGGTCCGACAGCCGCATCCTCGCGGGCAGCGGATCGGATGTCTGCGAACGGTCGAGTTTATTTCAAGCACAACATTCCAGGCTGCTGCTGGCCTCGGGTGCACTTCCCAGCAGAGCTGCAGGGGAGAACAAACGCCCTCGGTTTGCTCGTTTGGGAACTGCTGGGGGTGAACCCCTCCCGGCGGAGGGCTCCGAGGGGCAGCCCCGCTCCCGGGGGGTTCGGTGCTCCCTTCCCGGGATGGGACGCTTCCTCCACGCTGGGGACGGGCAGCGCCCGAGAGCCGAGGGGACAAACTCGAGATCCCCCCGGCTGGGCTCGGGGACAACGCCGCTTTTTCCTTTAGATGCCGTCCACGTCGACCCGACAACAATCTGGGCTCTGTCCCTAGATTTGATTTTAAATGGTTCACTTCGCCCCGGAGGAGCTGCTGCCCGTGCCGCCCGTGCCAGCCGGGAATAAACATGCGGAGCGCTTCTGGGAAGCTCGGCTGCGGTGCAGCCGCTGCTCCGAATCGCGAACGCTCCCTGGAGCGCTGCCTGCGGCGGGCGGGGCGCGGGGGGGGGGGGGGGGGGGGGCCCGGCCCCGCCCGGCTCCATCTCCCCGCCCCTTCTCCCCGCTCCGAGGCCGCGGAGCCGCTCCCGCGCGGCCCCGTGGAGGGGACAGAAAGCGCGGTGCGCTCCGGCTGGGCCGCGAATCCCCGCACGAGGGCGGGGCGATCGCGGGGCCGTCGGCACTCCGGGCTGCCCGCTGCGTTCCGCGGCTTCGCCCGGGCGGCACGGCCGCGCTCACAGCACAGCGCTCCCGCGGAGCCCCGACGACCCGGAAGCGGAAGTGCGCGGCGGCGCGTCGCCATGGCAGCGGGCGGAAGCGGAAGGCGCGGCGCTGATGGCGGCTGCGGGGGGCGCGGCGCTGTGGCGGAGGTTGGCGGCCTGGCTGCCGCGGGGTCCTCCGGGTCTGGCCGCTCTGCTCGGCCGCCTCTCCGACCGCCTGTCCCGGGGCCGCGACCGCCGCGCCCGCAGGTAAGGAGCCTTCCCCCTCCTCGCTCCGTCCTGCCGGTGCTGCGGCACGAGCGCCGTGTGGGGGCGGGGAGCGGCTTTCCCCCGCAAGGCGCGCCCGGCGGTTCTGCCTTCCTGCCTTCCCTCGGCTCGGAGGATCGCGGTGCGCCGCGCGCAGCTGAGGCCGTGCCCGTGCTCCCTAAGGCACGCGGGGCTCTTTTCGCTCCGTCTTCTTGAGTTCTTCGTTTCAGATGCTCCCTGGAGTGGGGGGTTCCCTGCTCCCGTTAACGCAGGCAGCCCCGCAGCGCGGCCTGGGCCTGGGCACTGCACGGCACCCGGCTCGGAGCTGGACGAACGGGGCCCGGGTGTGCACAGTGTGTCTGCATGCCCCCGCAGCGTGCCCAGCATGGCCCCATCGCTGCCGTGCAGCAGGCGGTGTCGGGAATGGTGTGCTGTGAGCATCCCTCAGACGCTCCCCTTCTGCCTTTCCCATGCAGCAGAAAGGAGAAACCTCCTGGGCAGCGTCAGGGCTGGGGAGTGTAGTGGGTGTAGGGATCTGACGGCCCTTTGTGTGCTGGGTGCCCATGCTGTGCTGTGGGGAGTGGCTGCGGCCCTTTGTGTGGGCCCTCACACTGCCGTGTTCCTCTGGGCAGTGCTGTGCTTCTCTTGCCGTGGTCCTGGCAGTACCTTTGGTTGTGTTCTGCTGCTTCTGTGGGGCTGTGCAATTAGGAGTACAGCTCATGCTAAAACTAAACCATTAAAGCAGCAGAGGTGATTACAGTTCCTTGGAACCCCGTGCTGGGTTCAGAGGTGGTGAAACAACATGCTTTGATGCATCTTAAATAACAAAAAGGCTGTTTCTGTGGTCTTTGGGCATCACTTCTTGCTGCATTTGGTAAGAGAGCACTGGTAGGGCCTTGTATTGTGCTGCAGTGAGTGCAGCATCTCTCACAGCATGAGTGGGGCCTGCTCTTGAACAGCAGTGTCTGCCATGACAGCACATGTTTACGTCCTCACTGTCTTCTTGTGGACAGCAGCCGTGCTGTGGTTGTGCTTGCAGTCATCTCAGAGCTCTTTGTCCCCTGTGCTCTGCTGCTTGTCCTTGGTGTAAGCTAAGGGCATCTCTGCAGACTCCTCTTTTGGTTTCATCAGCATTTCTTGATGCAGATGCATTACTACACTGAGCCCTGGAAAGCCACAGCTGAATTCAAAGAGGAGCAGTTTGTGGATCCCCGCGTGGTGACGGATGTGTGGGTGAAAGCACAGTGCTTTACCCCGCAGTTTCACTTCACCTCTCCTTTCTGCAGATGAGGTTTTACATTGAAACAAGTCTTTCAGCTCTATCGTGAGTCTGTGTACCAAAACCACAACTTTTAAAAATAGAATACGCACAGAAAATCCCTCATTTATATTTAGGGCCAACTTCTTATGCAGAAGAGATTGGAGGCGAGTTCCCTTTAGATCTGTTTTCTCTTTCCGGTTAACTTGATGATGTGGAATACATGGGAAGGGTTCCCCCCCCCGTCACCAGTTTCTATTTCTCTGAAAACTCTTTTGTTGAAGTGTGGAATTTTGGTGATTTCTTCATAATGTTACGTGGTTTCTAATTGTTGCGTGTTGCACCTAAAAGGATTGTGCTGCACTGACGTGGTTGCTTGGACTTTTCTTCTGTGTCTGTGGGCAGAAGGTGCTGTTTGATAGTGGTTGCTGTGCTGTTGCTGCTGTTGGCCAGAGCAAAATCCTGATTTGCTTTGTGTATGTAAAAGTCTTAAGCTTGCAGCTTAAATATGCACTGAAATTTCTGCAGTGAATTAAAAGATCAAACAGCATAGGTGTGCTCCAAGCTGCAGAGACAGTGAAAAAAGTCAGTGTGTGGTTAATGGCTGTCAGTACTGTGTGGAAGGGATCTGGGGTCCCTCCTTCAGCAGCAGTGGGGGCTCCTGTGGAGCTGGGCTGGGTGTGAGGGTGTGGGTTAACCTGCAGTGCCAGAAAGTGACTGCTTGGAATTGTGCTTTGGGAAAGTGGATTCCTGGCCTCTGTGTGGTGGCTTCTGGAGGTATGGTTTGACTCACAGAGTAAGAAGGAAAATGGTTCTCTCCTTTATTAATTAGTTCTTACTGTGTAATGCCAAAAAAAAAACCCAACAAAAAATTGCTGCTGAGTGTCAGCGTGGCAGCCTGTGTGTGCCTCTCGGGACAGGAGTTGAGCAAGGTCCTGAGCAAGTTCTGTGAAGACGAACTTGAGAGTGCCTAAAAACCAGTATTTCTTGTATTTCTTTTCTGCTTTGAAAGGAACCCCTCCTCCCCCCTTCTCCTTCCCCATCTACAGTGGAACATTCCAGTTGTTTCCAGCAGCCATAAGTCAGTAGCACTCATGGATGTCAAGTCTGAGCATAGTCCCCATGATCTGCTGAAAGTCACCATCCCAGGAATTCTTGCACAAACTGACTCAGACTTGTGTTACAATGAGTAGTCAGTGACAAACTAGTGGATTTTCCAGGAAATGCAACTGAAAGCTGCCTGGCTTCTGTGTAAGGGTGTTCGGAAACCTTGTGAAGATCCAGCGTTTTATCGTGAAGCAAAGGAGTGAAATCATCTTCCTGGAATCTGCGGTCATTCGGGCTTTGGATTATGGTAAAAACCTAAAAGTTCCTCGTCACAAATTCTGGTAAAGGTCGTAATCGAGTTTCTTGTTGGTTTGTGGTGCTGGCAGAAGGCAGAGGGATGGGATGCAGGCTGGTGGCTGCCCCCCAACCCCCTGGGACTCGGCGTTCCTCCCGCATGGGGCGGCTGCCCCCGCTCTGTCCTGCTTGGCACTGGGCTCCTGAGAGCGGGTTTTGCAGAGCCGAGAGCTCCCTGCACGCTTTGGGGATGGAGTTCGGTCACTCGCTCCTCGATTCCTGGATCTCATGAGAGTCACTGCTGCTAATTGTGTTGAAATGTGGTTTTGTCATGTGGACAAACTCCCACCAGGAGTTATTGTATGACTGGATGGTTTTGCATGCGTGTTAAGCCTGCAGAGAGGAACAAACGCCGTTTACTTCTTGTCATCCCCTTAAGCATGACTCTCAGCAGTAAGTTGGTTTCTTTTCCAAATGACTTCAAAGCCCTGAAATTTGTTATTGCTTCTTAAAGAATGAGCTTCCTGCTGCTTCCCCTGTAGTTACTTTGGAGTTTGTGAGAGGAGCTTTGACCTTCTTTTAGTGCTTGTACAGAATGCGAGTGGAAGGAAACCATGAGTTCCTCAGCCGTGATCCTCAGCTCATATTGTGTCCCCCTCAAAACACACGTTGTCCTTGGGTGTGTTGTTCTGCTGCTGGGACTTCGTTGCTTTCAGGCACTTTGCATCTTTTAGATCTCTTTGCTTGTTTTGTGTGTTTCATTAAGGGACTTACAAATATTGTGACTTTTACAGTGTCTTTACTTGGAGCAGAAACGTGTGATCTTTAGCCTGGCTGAGAGCTAAGCTAGAAATGGCAGCAAGCATCCATTGTGGCAGAGCTGCAGCTTGTGTAGCTGGGATGGAGTTCAAAGTGATTGATGACAGGGAGAGCAGCACTGCCAGATGCCTGGTTTGTGGGTGCTGGAAGGTTCACATCTCAGCTCTTTAGCTTCTGACCTGTTTGCTCTCCTCCTTCAGTGTTCTGGTGAAGGAGTTGTTTCCCTCTGCCAGCTGGGACAGCAGCTGATGATGTTAACACCTGCCACCTTTTGCATATGGTTTTCTATTTCTAGGTTTGGTTTCTGTGAAATATGGAAAGGGAAAAGCCTTCTTCCCTTTGTGGATCCTTGGGATGTGTTGGCCCTGGTTGCAGCTCCTCCTTTGCTTGGAGGCTGTCTGTAGGAAGCAAAGGCACACAGAATTCCTCCATCTCTCTTCACAGATCATCATGGTTTCTCCTGGCCCCACTGCTCACCCCGCCGGTTCCTGTGATCACAGCCATGCCTTGCTCCCTTTGCCCAGAAGGAGCACACAGGTTCCAGTGGATCAGGAATCTGGTTCCAGAGTTTGGGATCTCCAGCTCTCACGTCAAAGTGCTTTCTTCTCCAGCTGAATTCTATGAACTCTTGAAGGTAAGCTGTGGGTTCCAAGTCTGAATGTTCTTTGGGAACAAGCAGCAGGGCTGAGGTGAGGATTTGTTCCGCACGGTTGCACCAGTCTTTTGACAGCATGTGTTTGAAGTGCGTTCAAGTGCTTCTGAAACATGATCTGGGCTGCAGCAAGCTGTTGGATTACAGGCCTTGTGTGGGCTGTGCAGGTAGGGTGAGCCAGCAGCTCCCAGCCCTTGGCTTCAGCGGTGAGCAGAGGAGGAGGGGGAAAGAAGGGAAGGAGAGCTCTGTTGACCGAGGTCTCCTCTCACCCCCGGGTGGAACGAGGGAGGAGGGCAAATGCTTGGCACAGAGCCTTCATGTAGGTGGCGTGGAAGGCTGTGATGCTGCTCGTGGCCAGCTAACGTGTCCCTGCTTAAGCAGCTGTCCATCTTGAGGAAAGCATTAACTTGTTTTGCTTCTGAGCAGCATGAGGACTGTGGCACCACTCAGTGATTTCTCACAGACTGGGAGCAACTCTGAATTTAGATCCAGTCAGGTTCTGACTAGTTCACAGGGTGGGATACAGAGGTTTAAAGCAGAATGAAAGCTGGGCTTGCTAGTGTGATACTGATACAGCCCAGAGCTTGCAGCTAGTGCAGTGTCACTGCCCTTGTGTTGAAGAGTTTTAGTAAGGGACAAGTTCCTCAGCTTTCCAGAGAACATTGGTGGGTTTTTCCTGCTTGAATTGTGGGTGCAGCAGTGGTGCTGATGTTGCTCTGGAAAGACCTGTGTGTTCTACATCCTTGCTGTCAGTGTGCTGTTACTTGGTTGTGCTTTTCCTCAGGTGAAACTGGAGTGTTTCTGTGGTTTGAACAGTTAGATCCCAGCCATCACAGCGACAGTGAGTGAATCTGAATTTATTTTCTACTACTCTCAGGTGCAGATAAAAACAGCCCAGCAGCGAGTGGTGATGGCTTCACTGTACCTGGGAACTGGACTCCTTGAACAGGAGCTGGTGAGTATGAAGGAGGGTTGAGAAATGGGGGTGAGTGCAGAAAGAAAACACTTCCCTCTGCAGAAAGCATCTTGTTCTGCAGGTGTGGGAGCTGTGTGCGAGGTGCAGTTGATGAACTTGTGATTCCCTTAGAGCTTTCATACAGATTTACTTGTGTACATTTTTTCCTCTCACTGAGAGCTTTCTCATGGTTCTTCACTGCGTTTATGTGTTTATGCTTGGGATGGAGGAGGGAGGTGTATGCAGCTCTGTTTTAAGCCTTCAACAGAGCCTTGGAACTAGTGAATTCATATGAATGAACCAGCCTGGGTGTTTCTGACTGCCAGGGGTTACTGGCATAGTGCTCCAAGGGCTTCTGCAGAACTGGGGGATCATGCTTGATTTTCCTTGTCTGTATGTAGCCCCTTGTTTTGTCCTGCAAATGCAGTATGCACATTCAGTAGTAGCTCTCTGCATTTAAGACAGAGGTCAGTTTTGCTTTGTGTTGTTTACCTTTCCTGTTTCCTGTCCTTCCAGAAACAAAAGCATTCTCTAAGTCCTTTAGGGAGAAGTCTGACCTTGGCCAAATTATGATGTTAGAATCAAATTTCACTGCAGGGTAAAGGTGGACAGAGTCCTGCACAGCAGTTTTTGCCTGGTTTTGTCTGGGCTTGTACACGAGGCTGGAATTTGTATGTGACAGACTTGTGGCCAGGGCATAAAACTGCCTCTGTGTAATTTGTGCATTCCTGCCAAGGCTTTTTGTTGGTAATGAAAGTCTGTGATTCGGGAATGATGCTGAAACTTTTTCTGCTGAAGTTAATTGCTCTTCAGAGGCTGGAAGAATGTGTGCCTGTAAAATTGATGCCCTTTCCTATGCTGCTTCAGGCTGATAGAGTAGGATGGCAGTCTGACAGATGTGATGCCCAAACTAGCAGTGTTTTGCATGACTAGGAAATACTCAGGGTGTGGAAACTTTCACAACCACTGACCTCCTGGTTTCTGAACACTTTCCTTACAAAGCTTGACTTGCTTTCTGTAATGAGTAGTACAATCTCTTTCTGCAGGTGAATTGCTTAGAAGAAACACTGGAGAAATCATTGCAAGCAAATGAATCACCAAACCTCAGAGTTTCCATTCTTCTTGACTACACCAGGGGATCTCGGGGTAGATATTCTGATACCTTCCTTTCTTCAAAAGCTTATTTTAGTCAGGCTGGACATGCTGTCATTTTTCAGAGAGGCTGTCTTGGCTGATGGGACCTACAGGCTTAAATCACATCAATTTCAAAACCTGTCCTGTTGTTTACCAGTAATTGTGTATTCCCAGAAAATTTTCAACTCTTATTCAGGAAGTAGTTGATAGGAGCCAGAAGATCACGGGGTCAGATGCTGTGCTCTGTGCAGCTTGGGCTTTCTTGCTTGTCTGGTTCACTCAGTACATTCGTCCTCATCCTTTGTGCTCTTTCATATTTTCCTGTTGAGGAGGAGCAGGGCAGTGGAAGCAGCACAGTGATGTTTTGCAGCCTGTGGTGGTGCTGAGTGTGAAATGGTGCCCGTTCCAAGCCCACTCTCCTACAGATGTACGACTAGATATCGACATTACTGCTGACCTAAATGCAAACTAAAGGGATTAAAAAGGCAAAAAATGCTTGTAGCTGCCTGGTGCTGGCGCTGTGCCCTGCCAGCAGCCTGCAGTGAGGAGCCGTTGTGCCGTCGTCACGCGTTCCTCCCCCGTGCTGAAGCAGTGTGTGAAAGCTCTGTGTCTCCCAGGCAGGAAGAATTCTCGCACAATGCTGATCCCACTGCTGCAGAGATTCCCTGAACAAGTGCGTGTCTCCCTTTTCCACACCCCCAACCTGCGTGGGCTTCTCAAGCTCCTGATTCCAGAGCGTTTTAATGAGACCATTGGGCTGCAGCACATCAAGGTGTATCTCTTTGATGATAATGTCATCCTGAGCGGGTGAGTCCTTTCCTCTTCAAGCCTTTCTATGGTTGATTTAGCTGAGCTTTTGATGCCACCACCAGAGTTGTCTGGACTTCTTTATTTGCTCCTGGTCTCTCTATAATGATCATAATGATGCTTTTCTAATATGGAAAAGCAACCGTTGGTCTTTCACACGATCTTCTCATAGGGAAGAGTCTTTCTCAAAAGGGAAAGACACATCCTCGAGATCCAGAAGGAGATTGCACATTTGTGCTTTGGTCTCATTATATGCAGGCTGAGATTTGTAACCTAGGCTGGGGTGTTCAAGTTTGTGTGCCTGTACTCTGTTCTGGAACTCTTCTTTTCTCTCCTAGTGCAAACCTGAGTGATTTGTACTTCACCAATCGTCAGGACCGCTATGTTCTCCTGCAGGACTCTCCTGAGATTGCAGACTTCTTCACGGAGTTGGTGGATGCAATTGGAGATGTGTCTCTGCAGCTACAGCAAGATGATACAGTCCAGATGATGGAGGGGATGGTACACCCCTACCAAGGTAGGAGGGTTTCTCCTTTCCTGGTTGGATGATGTGATCCAGAGGAAAGGAGCGATTTGTAACTTGGTATCAAGGTCTGTAATTTTAGATGTGTGCACCTATACTGAAAGCTTTGTGAATGTAGTGCAGTTTTGGTTATTAGTATCTTGTAGTTGAGTCTGTTCTGGGAATCAGGTGAGCGCTGAGTAAGGAAGAATACTGAGAACAGTGGGTTTTTTGAGCAGCTGCTCGCCAAGTTTCTACCCCTCTTAGAGTTGAATGTTTTTGTGTTAACTCCTTGTTCTGATATTGGTGTTTGGCTACTCAGTAGGTGATGCAAAGCTCTGTACCTTTAGGTGTCAGACATGATCTCTCCTGGTTTTCCTACAGGAGATAAGGTGAGGTACTGTGAGATAGCAAATCGAAGAGTGATGGAGGTGATCGACTCCGCCAGGACACGACAAGAACTCCTTCATGCAAAGACTTTCCACAGCAGCCAGCAAGGCAGCTCCACGTTACCCCAGCATGACTCTGAAGCATCTGAGGGTCTGAAACCAGAACCTGACACGTGGATCTATCCCTTAATACAAATGAAACCTTTTGGGATTCAAATAGATGAGATGGTCACAGAGACGCTGCTGACAGAGGCTGAACGAGATGCCAGGATATACCTCACCACGGGCTACTTCAACCTGACACAAGCTTACATGGACCTTATTCTGGGCACCAGGGCAGAATATCGGATTCTTCTGGCCTCACCAGAGGTGAATGGTTTTTTTGGTGCCAAAGGGGTGGCAGGTGCCATCCCTTCTGCCTACGTTTACATAGAAAACCAGTTTTACAATGAGGTCTGCTGCCTTCACCAGCAGGAGAGGATCCAGCTGCAGGAGTACTCCAGGGCTGGATGGACTTTCCATGCCAAAGGTAAGATGTCTGTTTCTCAGGAGGACTTGTTCAGAAAGCACGTGTGCTTTGCATTATATTTTGATTGTGCAGCTGGTGAGGGGATGGTTGGGTGCTGAGTCTCCATTCAACCTCCAAAAGCACCCAGCCAAGATTTGAACATCCTGCTTGCCTAAGCCTGGAAGATTTGAATCACCCAGGAGATAACCATGCAGAGTCGTATCTTGCCTCTGGATTTCCAATTTAAATGTAGTCCTAGGGATTATACAAGAATCTTCCTGATGTTGACACACACACTCAGTGTGAGTGAAAGAAGGCATCTAGATGGTTATTGATACACACATATATGATTGGGGTAGTAATTGTGATTCCTGTATCCCTCTTGATGGTTTGGGCAAGGAGAAATGATGGCTCTGTCATGGGCCCAGAGCTGTGGGCCTGTTGAGGTCCTGGATTCTGGGTCTTCCTGGAAGCAGGGCTTTGTGGGGTAACCCACGCTTCAGAGAATTTGTACCAGCTCCCCTTTATGGCACATGGTGAAGTGCAGGGCACTGATTAGGTGCACCCTTGTGCCTTCTGGGAGCTGGAGGGGAAGTTGCTGAGAAATGGATATTGCTTAACAAATGTAAATGATAAAAAAAAAATAAAAATGAAGTACTGACATCATAGCTTTCTGCACAAGGCCCCAGGTTCTTTCTTGACAGCACACTCAGGCCAATCACAAGCCCACCTTGACCAAAGTGTGAATATTTTTGCCCTGACTGGTTGTTGCTCGTTGTCTCTCTCAGTTTTCCTTCCAGAAAATCCAGATGCTGATTCTACTCCTACATTATACACAGTAGAATGAAGTCATGCAAATAGTTGAGGACACTTGGCTGCTTACAGCGGGAGGTGTACAGTGTGCAGCTCACTGTGAGTAGCACTCAGCCACACTGAGGCAGTTCTGCTGTGCGTGGCAGCACCTTCTGCTGCTGCTGTCACTGTCTCACTTCCTGCAGTGGCTCACCGGTCCCCCAGGGCAGCGTGGTTCCTGTAAGCAGTGCCCCATCTGCCACTGCTAACAGCCAGCTTCCCCAGGCTGTGCAGAGGGGCACTGTCACTGTTTGCTGCGTGTGGCTGGTGAGAAGGGTGGAAGGATGCACCCTGAGCCAGCACAGGCCTGCTGCAGGGCCCTGACCAGTAGTTCAGCTCTGTTTGTTTGTTTGAGATTAGCTGTTAACGACTGTGGGAATGCCTCTATCTAACCGGCTTCCTGCGGGGCTGTTGGGAAGTAGGTTCAGAGGTGGCAGGGAGAGAAAGCTGCTGAGTAGGCCTTCTCTTGTCTAAAGAAAATACACACGTGTTGCTGAGTTGCCTATATATAGAAGCTGCGAGCCTTCCTGACGCGTGCTGTGCCCTGGTGGCAGTGACATCAGCCTCTGCAGCTGCAAAGCCCTGCCTCGGTGCCTTGTGGTGCCTGCCTGGCTGGAAACATTGTGTGTGCTGCCTTCCAGGAAGCACCTGCTTGAGGGCTCTGTGCTTTGTAGGTTGCTCCTCTTGCCGGGCACTGCTGGCTCCCAGTGGGGTTTCCCTTGTTGGCCTTTGCTGTGCATGGCAGCTCTCCCAGTATCCAGAGGGCTCCTGCCCATGCTCTGTGTGCTGCAGCAGGAGGCTGTGGGCTGCCTGGGGCTCTGGGAGCAGTGCGAGGGGCTCAGCAGAGCTGTCTGCTCTTTGGGAGTCTTGCAGTGTGAGAGAGGGCAGGGCAGAAGGGGAAAAAGGAGGAAACCTTGGGGCAAGTGAAAGGTAACCGCCTGGAAGCCTGGCTCCTGGAGTGGGGCACGGCTCTTGGCAGTGCCTGTTACGTGCTAAGATGAGCCTGCCTGCAGGCGTGTGGACCAGCAGGTTTCTGGGTGGAGTGCTGTGAGTGACGCAGGGCTATCTTTTGGGATTAGGGTCCCTTCCATGTTAGTGTCAGGTGACAGAGTGCCAGGCAGGTGGCTGTTTGCTCTGAGATAAGCCTGTATTGCTGCTATTGAGTAGTGGCCGGGAAACTGCTCTTCCTCTTTCTGGAAAGGTGAGTCACTGTTTGAGCAGATCCTGCCAGGTGGCCATAAAGCTAGAGACACAGTAAAGGGCTGCTATGGGGCTGCTTAGAAAGAGCAAGGCAGTGGCTGCTGCCTGGCATGGCTCTGTGTGCAGAGATCCTCCCAGCTGGGGCATCGTGCAGCTGCCACGATTGCTGGCACAGCCTGCAGGAGGTACGCTGCTGCTTGAGTACCTCCTGGGCTCCTCACCTTCCACTGCACCCCTCTGCACCACCGTGGGGCAGCCACAGCACGGGCAGTGCCAGCTCAGGGCCTGGAGGTGCAGCTGAAAGCAGCAGTGAAGCTGCTGATCGTGTGATGTTGGGGGCGGGGAGGAGGTTACAGGAACCAGCGGTGAATCGGCAGCTTCTTACTCAAGGCATTCTTGGAACTGCTCTGGGGCTGAGTTAGGAAACCTGCTTCTATTTTAAGGCCTAGGTGGTTTTTATGGTGCGATTTCTTTGTTGCTGTCTCCGTGTGACTGGCAGTGGGGGTCAGCCATCCCTCAGGAGCTGCTGGGGCTGCGCCCCCTGGGGAGGGCAGAGCTGCGTGGTGGGCGGCCTTGTGAGCCTTGGTCCTGGCAAGAGCTGGATTCATCTTCTGGGGAAGATCACTCCTCAGGAAGCGAGTGGGCGTAGTAATTAGCACTTCTCTCAGCAGTGCTGCTTTCATGTGAGCTCACCTGTCAGAGCAGGAAGACTCCTCTTCGTGCCGCTGTCTTGTGAGGTCCCAGGAAGGCAGTTGTTCACTGTGCTCTGCTTCTGGAACGGGCTGCTGCAATGCTCATGTGCCTGTGTGGCACTCCACCCCTTGATGGAGGTTTTCTTCTTTTTGCTGCAGGGTACTGACACGCTGTTTGCCTTATGTCAGTGCATCTGAGGTGCTGTGTTGCAAAATGACCTCTAACTTAATGACAATTACTCGTTCTGAATTTTGGGGGCTCTCTGTGCAGTGCATTTACATTCTTAAGGGCACGACCCGGCAGCCCCTGTGAAAAACATGCACATTTGGACAGTGCAGGCTGTGCAGCTGTACCCCAAGGATCACACAACCATCCAACTTCAGGGGAGCGTGTTTTGAGGGCTTGCTTTGTGTCACGATCACTTACACTGCTGTCAATCTAAAGTGTTTAATTCATTTCTTCCAAGTGAAGCAATTGTTTGAGGCTACCCCAGTCATTTCCTTTGTCTGCCACACTTCCTTTCTTCTCCTGTTTTTCCTGCAGGCCTCTGGCTGTACCTGGCAGGGAGCAGTCTTCCCTGCCTAACCTTGATTGGGTCTCCTAATTTTGGATATCGATCCGTTCATCGTGACTTGGAAGCTCAGGTTGCAATAGTGACAGAAAATAAAGCTTTGCAGCAGCAACTCCACCAGGTAAGCAGCTGGGGAGATAACGTGGATGCTGTGCTTGTTGGTCACTTAGGGAATGCTGATGACGCAGCTGCAATACAAGCCTGCAGCCACGATAATTCAAAACCTTCTTGAGCATAGGAAGTCTCAAGGAGCTGTCAGTTAAGTGACTATTGATGAGATGCCTGCTACGAGTGCCTGTTTCTGGGAAATGGAGCCCATAATGGGAAAGAACATGTGTCCCCAGTGAACTCGAGCATCGCAGTGCTCAGGCGCTGCATGCTGAGAGACACAGAGGGGATCTGCTGGCTCTGTGTGCTGCTCATGCAGCACGTTGTCAGGCCTTATCCCCCAATATTTGGGCATTGCCAAGGTAGCAGCATGCTGAGCTGATGAGGTCAGGCCCTCGGGACCTCCCGTCTCACACTTCTGTGGGACTTTGCTTCTCAGGCGTTTGGGAAATCCTTTGCAGGGCTGTGAGTGCCAAGCAGTTAGCCCTTGGGTGGCTGCCCGTGGTTGTGGAGGTGAATGAGGGCAGCAGATCTTAGTGCAATTTCTACAGTGAGAGCATTTCTGGGCTGGTTGGATTGCATTGCCCACGAAATTACATGCAGCAGCTCTTAGTGTTGACACAAGCATTTTTCAGTGGCTTAATGTTCAGTGTCCTGGCTTTTTCTTTTCTCATTAGGCAGCTTGGACTCTTCAGCATTCTTGCTGCTTCTCCAGTCCCTGTCAGTCTTGACTCTGAATCTTCTATGGGAGCTGACATTGTCCCCAGCAGTTTCTCTTGTAGTGCTCTGATGCGAGGAGCGTTGGTTTGGTGCCTCTGTGTGCGACTCAAGGATCTGAAAAATGCCTTGTATTAAGCTGAGTCTTGGCACAAGAAGGCACAGATCAATGGGAATTGCCCTATTGCATCAGGGCTCTTCCACAGAATGAGTCAGAGTGTATCTAATCAAAAACAATTCTATTACTGGAAGAGTTACTTGAATATTTCAATTCACATCTTGCCTCTACTTGTTTCTAATGGAAGGAGGGAATCAATGAAAACATGACAGAGGAAATTTCTCAAACAGCACGGCAGTGATCTGATTTAAAGGCTCTAAATGATTCCTGTTTGCTGGAAGCTGATTCTGAGATTGGCTGTTTACTGTTCTGTGATCTTTGTTCAGAGGACTCGACTTCATGCCGAGGTGACGCAGGCTCTAATGGAGTGCTCCCTCTTTCTGTGCAAATTACAACTCCATTCAGCACTCCAGCTGAAATGCCATTTTCAGTTACATGAGCAAACAGAATGCCCAGTGCCTTTCTCAGGGAATCGGATGCGTTCTGGGCTTTTCTGTCTGACATTTCTTTCTTTCACCCTTTAAAGTTTCCTCCTCCTTAGTAATAACCTTTCAATAACAACTGAGCTTTTAATATTGCAGCTGATGTGCAACAGCCACCTCTTAACTGTAATCTGTAATATTGCACTTGTGCATATGTAACATGTGCAGTGCCACGAAGCCCCTTTGGTTGTACAGCATTCAGTTGCAAACATCAGCAGCATTTTTCAAGCAGGGGGTTGAGAAGAAGGGGGGGCTGGGAGTCTCACTGAATGAGCTGAGCATTCTCCGAATTTCAGTGCAGATAACTGCTCTCACTTCAGTGATCAGCTTACCTCACTGTGTCAGATGACCGTGACACAGAGGCTTCTTAGCAGCACTGATGGTAGCATTCTGGGTTTCTAAAATTAGGCTGACTTGGCTCACACACACTTCTGTCTGTTCCTGCTTCGTGTTTCTGTGCTCCTTTCCGATGCCTGGTTCCTGCTGTCTGCATTGTACTCTGTGTTCTTTCTGTTGTTTGTGACAACTAAACTAGTCAAGAGATCAAGTACAGACTTACAGGAGATGATCTGCAAATCTACAAACCTAACTGGTTTTGGTAGGAAAACCACTTCTACGTTGGATCAGAAATCTGCTTACACGTGTGACACGGGCACATATTATCATCATGATGGCTCATTTCCTCCTTCAGCAGTGCTGTGTACACAATGAAGAAGCCTAAGTGTTTCTGGTAATATAGTTGAAGTCGTGACTGCATATTCATTTGAAAACACAGTGCCTGAGCTGTGTCTAGAAAGGAGTGCGTAAGCCAGTCTCTTGAGATTATGATAAGGTTTCCTTTTCTGGCAATTGCAGCAAGGGATTTAGGATTTTTCTGAAACTACAGCTGTAAGAGGGCTGAGCTTCAAGGCACACAGAGGCAAAGCCTTCTGCCTTTGCTGTTTGTAGAGTTAAATTGCTAATTGTTGAGGATCACTTTGTTAGTGCAGTTACTTCCAGAAGGAGAGCTGTGGCAGGACAGCCCCTGTGCTGCCTCCTCGGTGGCTTCATGGCTCTGTGAGCTGTGCTGCATGGAATGAGGCTCTTATGCTCAGGCTTGTGAGAATCCTGGCGGGATCGTGGCCAGTTTCCTGCCTTGTCTTACAGGCTGTTCTATCTAATTAAACGCTTCTAATTTCCTGGGATGATTTTTCTCTGTACAGGAGCAGGAGCAGCTTTACCTCTGCTCAGGTGTTGTGTCGTCGTCAACGTTTGAGCAGCCAAGTCGGCACGTGAAGCTGTGGGTGAAACTGGTAACGCCTCTGATCAAGAATTTCTTTTGAAAGAAGCAGAGTTGCAGCTTTGGGTGAGTTTTCTGCTGTTCTTTTGGAGAATTGTTTTATAACAGATTGATTATTTTGTAACAAAGAGGCAGGCATTGGCTTCTGTGTGATGGCCAGAGCAGCTCTCATCTACTTAACTGGCAACGCTGCTGATGGAAATTATTTTCTGTGAAAGAGTAGAGCAAATTCTGTGATCCAGAAATAAAAGGAATCCACTGTCAGAGGTTCAGTGGTTCAGAGCTGACTTTCATCTGGAAGCTGGGAGGTGGAGGGTGTGAAGGTTTGTCTCTGTGGCAGAAAGGTGAGTGTTCCACAGTACGTGGGACTGCCTGGGTCCCATTGGTCCCAGGCAGAGGTGCTGGGATTTGTGGGTTGTGCAGGTTGACCTGTGGGCAAACTGTGCCAAATCTGCCTTTTTTTCTATCTGATGTAAACAAATATTTCCATGCAGGAATACGTGCTGTGTATGGCTTGATAAACTTCTGCTTGCAGTTAGCACTGAGTGATCAAACACATACCTGTGAAAAGGAGGAGAGCTCTGAGAAGGAAGGGAGTCTGGGTGGTTGCATGCTGTTCTGTTAGGCTCGCTTCAGCAGCCTGGCTTGAACCAATGCTCTATAAGAAACCACCCACTGAAAGCCAGTATCCATCCTGAGAAACTCTGTGCATTGCAAGAGTACTGTCCACACAACAGCAGTTCCTGCACTGTCTTTATTAATGCTTGGGCTAAGTTACACGAGGGGTTTGGGGCAAGTGAAAGCCTTTGCTGCTTTCCAGGCCATGGGAGTTTAGACCTGCAGAAGCAGAGCGACAGCAGCAAGGATCCACTTGGCAGCTTTTTCTTTTGTCTTCAGGTTGAAGGTCCAGACGTAGGTGGGACCTCGCATCCGTGTCTTATAGACAGGGCATTCGTAGACGTTCTTGGTGTCCATGCGGTCCACAGGGACGGCTCTGATGAAGATGACTGGCATCGTGGGGCTCAGCTCCTTCAGCCGAGCGTCTGCGATGGCCCCGGAAGGGATGTCCCATCGAGCTCCTGCACGGTGACACAGCTGTCATGGTACCAGCAGCCCCATGCATTTGCACTTCAAAATGGCTGCTTTTTAACTACTAACGGGTGGGCAGGGGTTGTCGTAGCAGCAGGGTTGCAGAGGGTCAAGTCTGAAGGTTGGGGGGCCGTGGTTGGGGGGTCGCTGGGGCTGACGTGTTGGCGTCCCACTGCGACTCATGAATGCGTTCTGCCCTGCTGTGTGTGGGATGTCTGAACCAACTGTGCCCCTGCTCGGCCCTTCAGTGCAGGTTGGCAGGGCAGTTGCCTAGGGGAAGGTGGAACTTGGCTGTGGTGGGAGCTACGGTAGCTGTCTGACTTGCTCTGTGCCCTTGTTTAAGCTGACTCTTGGCTCTCTGCTGTTACTGCCATCTCATCCCCTCTCGTTCTTTTTAGCAGTAATTATTTATGTTCTGAGTTTCCTGGTTTGTCTTACCCGCACGTTAGACAGTAGTGAAATGTATTTATTTGTTAGAACCGTGCAGCTTAAAGCCGCTGAGTCCTCAGGTTCTCAGTAGGCAGCCTGCCTTTAGTTTCTGGTTGGTGAAACTCTGCATGAAAACCGGGCTGCTGCTGCCCTCAGCTGGTGTGTGTCTGACACTGGCATGGGATAAAGGCTCCGCTGCTTGGAGCTTTGTAAAAGCTGCCTCCAAATTTAGTAAGTTAGTGAGCATTCACACCTGCTGTGTTTGCAAGAGTTATTAGCTCTGATTTCTCTGTGCCTGAAACATCTCCTACAGGATGTAATCTTTTACCTTCCATGAATAATCCATGCACATAGGAGCCTTCTCTGGGTGGAGCTGTCATATCCTCCTTGTTTTTCTTGGTCACTTCCACTGAAAGGCACATCTTGTCCAGTGGCCATTCGTTTTTTCTAGCCATGGACTGCATGATAGCAGTGAGGAAAGACTGGGGATTGAAGAACCCTGCCAGCCACACCGTCACAGGCAGCGCAAAGTCCGTTGTCCAGACTTCAAGTTCCTGGAAAACACAACAGCAAAGTGCTGTAGAGCAAAGCCTGGCCTTTGGACAGTGGAGCACAGCTCTGATGTCACAGAGCTGAGCTTCAGGTGCTGGGCAGCTGGGGTGGTGTGGTCAGAGATGAATAGATACCAGATTGCACTGCAGCTATTCAACTCCAACTGTTAATTTGGATTGTAGTAACTCCTGCTGTTGTTTCTTTTTTAAATACATGGTTTTATTAAACATATATATTTTTTTCTGAGGTGTATAATGTTACATTAGTCATGTTATTTCAGAACAGTGTCACATACTAATGGTGATCTCGTCTCAACCTTGGGCTCTCATTGGGATAACAGTGCAGGTGCTTTAAACTGCTTAAACTAACACTGAAAAATAAAACAGTTCACTACCAGTGAGTCCTGATCTCCTGTGGTATCTACTTCCTCCACCAGCTTTAGTCTTCAAAAGAAATCTGCTCACCCTAATACGAAGGAGCAGGTCTGCATACCAAGCTCCTAAGCTGAAAAGAGAAGGGTAGGCATAACGCGTCCAGGATTCAGGCACGCTGTCGTAGAAGAGAGCAGTGGCCAGCTCCTCCATGTCTGATGTAATCGTTAGTTCTCCCTTTAAAAAAGACAAGAATTGGGGCAGTTGGAGCTGGAAGGAGCAAGGCTGATGGCAGTGTTTACTTCCAAGCCCTGTACAAAGCACGGGCTGGTGTAAAAACAAAGGCAGGCAGCAAAGTGCTTTGTACAAGATGGGCTCTGAAACGAGCAGCAGCTATTTGCAGATCACAGGAAAGGGCTGGGCAGGGAAAGGTGCTTTCAGCAGTGCCTACCTTCAGCCCCAGGTCTAATTCTTTCAAAGAGCGCCTGATTTCGTGGGTCAGGATGTTCATTCTTTCACACTCCTGGAAGGCAACCACCACGTACGGTGTCTTATCCTCTGCTTTGGCCATGATCTCTGCCATGTTGAATGGCTCTGGCAGCTTCTCCATGATCTCATCTAGGACTGACTTCACCTGGAAAAAGTAGAACATAAACCTGCTGTTATTCAAGGAAAAATGCAGTGAGTTCACAGTTAAAAGGCAGTAAGGTTTTTTTTTTTTCTTTCTCTGCCTTTGTGCTCTCCTGTGCTTCCTCCTTTGTTACTCCTGCTCCTCTCTTTGACTGCTCCTGGATCTTAAAAAGCTGCAGCTCGTTGTTAATAGCCAGGAAGCTAAGGAGACTGAAATTCAAGTATAAATGCAAAGGAGCCAGGAGGAAAGCTTTCATTTTTTAAATTAAAATTTAAAAAAGTCTGTGTTTTTAGTAGTTGTTCTCATGTGTGGAAATTAGGAGGCGTGCTTTATCTACTGAGCACAGCGTGTGACCTGTGTTATGCCACTGCACCTCTCTGCCCAGCTCTGAGCGCTGCTGCCTTTGCTAACTTCACTGTTTCACACTGAGCAAAGGCAGACGGGTTGGGCAGCATTTCTACCCTTTGGGTTTCTTGGGGTGAGTGGAGGATTGCAGCTGATGGTGCTCAGTGCTGGGTGAGCAGGGCCTGCCTGCTCTGGGACTGAGGTGGGAGGGAAAGGGGCCCCCGGGACACCACGGCCACTGCTGTGTGTGCTGTGTGTGCTGTGGCTCTGGGCTCTGCTTCCTCAGCAGCTGTAGAGGTTGAAGCTCCTGCTGGTGTTCACTTACAGTGCCAGTAGCAAGTGGGGTGAGGAGCCTGGGCATGGGGCCCCAGTGCAAACGCGCTCCAACAGAACCTTCTTGGCAGGGCTGTGTGCCCTCTGTGGAGCCTGCTGCTGTGCCAGCATCCCCTCTGCAGCTCCCGCTGTGATGCTGAGCTGTGTTCCCTGCTCAGCTCTGTCCCCCCTGCCAGCCACCCGCATCAAAGCAGCAACATCTTCACTTACCTTTTCCTCGCGGGAGGCACCTGAGCCACCTCCAGCATCAGATTCCTTGGGCTGCATTTCTAAAACGGTCCGAAAAAGCCTCTCGGAGGTGACGGTCAGGAAGCCGATCTCGGCGTTGGGATGGAGGCCGTAAAGGTAGGGGCTCTCTGGTGGCAGATTGTCATCGATGTACGCATGGTAGCCCTGGGCACGGGTTGAGCAGATATGTATGCATCAGTGCAAATTTCCTTTCCACCTCGAAAAAAGGCATCATCACTTCCTGCTGTTGGTGCTTCACAGCTGCCTGCCGGTACTTAGGATGATTTTCCATTTGTCTTACCTCAAATCTGTTCCTTACCACCCCAGCCACAGGAGCTGTTTTTCCAGTGATGCTGCATGTTTCCACCGGATGGAAAAAGCAGAGCTTTTTCTTTTTTTCCTACACTCCAGCTTTGGGTTGTGTGAGGGAACTCTGACCAGCGTGTGCTAATCCAGAGCGGTGGTTTTCCACAGCAAACTGTAATGCTAAGTATGGCCTCCTGCGCTGAGAATGCTCTTCCCTACCTTATAATCCATGCTGGGTGGGATCAGGAACCCCGGGGCCAGCTGCAGCTCCCCATCCAGCATCTCCACACTGATGTATTCGCTCAGGTAGGTGCGGCACAGCCGCCGGTCCCAGTCGTCTGTGATGTGCCCTCCGTACATGATCTCACCAAAGAGGTAGCGGAGGTCATCCCACGGCACCTACCCAGAGGCACTGCCATCAGCTGGCTGCCGGCCTCCCAGGGCTGCTCTGCTGCGTGTTAGGGCTGCTGCGTAGCCCTTTACCTTGGGGTTGGCCTCCAGGTAATTGTACAGGACATTAATGGAGATGGTCAGGTCCCCGTTGTTGAAGGGGTAGGAGCGGTTCCAGCCCTGAGCACCAAACTTGCGCCGCTCCGCCACCACCGCGTGGAAGTAGCAGAGTGCAAACAGGATGCACTTGAACTCGATCTCTTTGCTGCACATCTCCAGCGTGTCCTGCAGGGGAACGGCAGCGAGAGTGGGCCGAGAGTGAAGAACCCACGTGGGTGACAGCAGAGGAGAACTGAGGAGTGTACATTTACAATAATGAAGCAAACCCGCATACAATTCCATCTCTAAGCGGTTAACCATTGCCCCCATTTTTTCATTACAACACTTCGGATCTATACGAGCTCCTATGACTCCCTGTACGTGAGATTGCTCACTGGGAGGGAGCAGTGCAGGGAAGCAGCACGGCTACCTGGGAGAAGAGATCGAGGGCTTTGTGCAGGTTGGCGTGCATGCCGGTGGGCGGCTCGTTGGTGATCTTAATGGCATTTTCCAGCAGCCCCTGTGGGATGATGTGTGCCTCGGGGCTGGGTGCTGGCTCTGCGCTCATGAACACACGGTAGTCGGGGTGGCTGCCTGTGCTGTGCCGCTCCACGCGCTTCTCCAGCGCGCCCAGCCAGCGGGCCACCAGGTGGATGTTCTGCAACACAAACCCCACGTGTGCTGTGTGCTCTGAAATTCGGTTTCCCCCCGGATGTCTGCAGAAGGCAGCTGCACCTCGGGCTGGGGATGCCAGAGGTGTCACCGATGTGTGGTGATGGCTGTGCCCACCTGCAGGATGACCCAGTGCCCCTGTTCTGCCGCCACCTCCAGCGCCTGCTCCGCCACCACCTCCTGGCCCTGCCCCAGCGAGACGTTGTGGATCCTCCCGTTGTCGATGGTGAAGTTCAGCTTCTTGCCTGGAAGGGGAGGAATTGGCTCTTTGTTAGTGCTGGTGGGAGCATAGAGCAGCTCCTGCTACACAGTGCTTCAAAGAGCACTGACCCCATTGCCTGGGAGATGCAGTGCAGCTGGGACCCAGCTTACCCAGGGCTTCCACGTCCTTCAGAGGGTCAACTCCAGGCGAGAGAATGAAAAACATGGGTGTGGAGGGGCTGGTCTCCTCATATGACTTGGAGAATTCCACACTCCTGCCTTCCACATACTTGCTGCCCATCTTCTCTTCCACAAAATTCCTGCAGGAAAGCAGCACCCACCCGTGAGCTGGGGACACGTGCTGGCTGCAGGTGGCTGTTGGTGCAATGTGGGCACCTGACAGCGTAGGTCATCCTGTCGGGCCGCATGCAGCGCAGCATGCACAGCTTCTGCAGTGCTGTTTTGTTCTTCCACTCTTTGGGAAACACCTCCTTCTCAGGCACCTCGGACTCAATAAACTTTTTCCATCGCTTGGCAGAGCCCTCGATGTCACTGTCCAGGTTCTTGAACTCATCCATCTCTGAGAGGACCTGCACACACAACTCCTTGCTGGGCACTGCCTCCCATCTTGGGGGGGATTCACAAAGAGCTGTGTGCTGCAGTGCTGCTGGTTCTGTGTTCCCTCCCCAAGCGCTGCAGCTCATCCTCAACCCACCGCTGTGCTGCACTTCAGACCATGCCCTGAGCTGGAACCAACCTTGATGCCACCCCAGCCCTGGGACTGCAGGAAGTCCACGGGGGATGTGACACCGGCCTTGAAAGGGAAGCGCAAGAGGAAATCCAGCTCTGCTGGGCTCACTTCTTTCTTGATGGCCAGCACCTGGTGAGCCAAGAGCACGGGCTGGTGGCTGCTGCACAGGAGCCCCTTCACTCAGAGCCCCAGCAAGAAGCTCTGATGGAGGGCAGGGGAGCAAGGGAGTAAAAGATAATGTGTCTAAAATAGCAAATTCACATCCGGTACCAAACATCAGAAACCCAACACATTCGCTCACGTTACCTGGAAGGCAACCTGGGCCAGGAAAATGAGTTTGTCCTTCTCAAAGAGCCCGCGGGCGGTGTACATGAAGACTGAGTAGGTGATCTCATCTGTCAGGTTGATCACCCGCTGCCCCACGTCCTCAGCCTGAGCTGTTCGTTGGATGGCTTTCTCGAAGACCACATTGAATGCCTAATGGAGAGCCAGGTTGGGCTCAGTGCTGTGCTTCTGAGAGCTTCGTTAGAGGAGTTAATGATGAAATACCCAACTCCTGCTCCACAGAAAGCAACTGCCGCCTCGCGTTACGCTCACCTTTAGGGAGAACTGGTAGATGGGGTTGATTTTGTTGAGGTCGCTCAGGATGAAGTACAGCAGGGACGCTCGTTCTGCTGCTGGCCGGTAGTTCTCCCTGGCCACGTTTATTTCCACCTCTGTGACTTTGGCTTCCTTCACCTTGAGGCACAGGAGTGCAGTGTTACAGCCGTGCCCTGCAGCATCGCCCTGTGCCCGTGCTGCCCAGGTACCTTCTCCTCGATGTCCATGGCCGTGCGCTTTGTCGTCTCCAGGTTCTCCACCAGCGCTGTGTCCCCCAGGAAGTTCCCCGAGGCGGCGGAGAGCCGGGCGAGCAGGGAGTCCTCCAGCTCCTTCAGGTGGATCTTGAACTCATTCTGGCTTTTTGTGAGATTCGCCTGCACACAGCACCCAGGAGAGGTGTGAGCCATGGCTGTGGTGCCGCTGCTGCCATCACTGGGGGCTCAGCAGCCTCAGTACATGCAGCCCCTGCAGTGCCAGCAGCTCATGTGGGCTCCCACCTTCAGTGCCTCCAGGTCGGGACGCTCTTTGGCCACCACAGCGGCCAGCAGTTGGTCCTCCAAGCCTTCCCGTGTCACCAAGAAGTTGATCAGCGTGCACTGTGCCTGCATCTCAGGCTTGTAGTGCGGGTTGAAGTACTTGGTGTGCAGGATCAGGCGGAACTGCGGGTGGTACTCCACTTCTTTGTCTCCTATCTTAATGTATCTGTTAGGGTAATTAAGTTAATTTCTGTGCGATTGGCAGTAACTCATGCCAGAGAGAACCTGATGGGGACAGGGAGGTGAATGGGAGGGGTCAGGGGCTCAGCACAAGCCCCACGACTGAGCACACACCTGTGTGTGCTAGGAGCAAACCCCCCCTCCCCATTTATCTGGATTTATCCTGCAGGTGTGCACAAGAACATGTTTATCAAATGACCAGAAACATCCCACCACCTATAAGTCCCCCCCAACTGGAAATGCATAGGGAAAGCGAGAAGTATAGGATGTGGCCAAAGCTCTTGTGTGGAGCTGCTGCCGTGCAAAGGGACACAAATAGGCATCACAGAGCAGCAACTGGTCTGCAAGCCTACCTGCCCTTCTTGATGGTGTTCCTACCCAGCAGGTGGTCCAGCACCGGCTCCACCGTCTCACCAATGTCCTCAATCAGCAGCGTGTGTCCTTCAGAAACTGCCTGCTCAATGGCGTCCAGGTAGCTGTGAGGGGGCAGGAGCTGGGCTTATGTGGAGCTCAGGCAAACACGTCCCAGCCACCCCATGCCTCCCCATCCCACCTCCTCTGGCCCAGCCGGATGGCCTTCAGCCGCTCCCCATATTTATTCCTGATCCACTTGATGCCCTGCAGCTGGGCGTCCACCACCAGTGGCCACCGCTGCGTGTTGCAGAGGATCGTAGCGTTCTCGGTGGAGGTGCGGTCGCTGGGCAGCCCCTGGTTGCTCCACGTGGCCACGTCGGCGGCGTCGGTGAGGAGGCTGAGGGGGTCCAGCCCCGGCGTGGTGGGAATGGGCACCTGAAAGAGACGGGACATTGGAGCCCCAGCCTGGAGCAGCGTGAGCCCCTCGGTGCTGGGGCAGAGCCGGGGAACTCAGAGCCGCCCACCTTCAGCCCCTGCAGGTAGGGCACCCAGCACTTCTCCATCAGCTCAGCCCGGTACTTCTTGGTGAAGTAGCCGACGTAGGACACGAAGGCAGAGATGAGCAGCACATCCCCGCACAGCGTCTTCTCTTGCTCCCTGAACATCTCCACCGACTCGGCCCAGCGCACGTTTTCGGATGCCAGCCCCCCGATCAGCCTGCAGACATTGAGCATAGCATGGGGGCAAGGCTGGTGTCACCCCTGATCTGCTGCGGTGGGCAGGGGCTGCACAGCTCCACCCCCTGCAGCTCCTGGCCCCGCTCACGAGTGGGGATTTTTAGCACAGGGGGAGGCGGTGCAGAGCCCATCTGCACGGTACCTGTTGGCTAATGTGATTACTCTGTTGGTCGCATCAGCCTCCTGCTGACATTTGATTTTTTCAGCCGTCGCTTTCTCAAACTGCGCAGTCAGAGTTGCCAAATTGGCATTCAGGTCCTTCAAAAGACAACGCGCTCGCTGTTGGCCCCCACTCGCACAGAACACCACGCAGTGAGCAGAACGCCAGGAGAGAACTCAGCGGGAGCGAGGAGCTCAGCGCTCTCTGAGAAGACACAGCTGCAGCCGGGCTGGGGCTGCACAAGCGATAACCATCTCTCATTCACCACTGGCTTCTCGTCAGCCCATAGCCATGGGGACAGCGGCCAAGGCACACAGCCGCACTCCTGCAGCCGCCCGGCCCGGGGCAGCGCGCACTCACCGCAATTTTCTTCTTAATGCGGCTCAGTTTGTCTTGCGCCTCCGCCAGCTCCGCGTTGGCTTCCTCCAGCGCCAGCCTCTTGGGCTCCACCTCGCAGTACACATTGTAGAAGCGGACGATGTTCAGGCACCAGGAGCACAGCCCAGCCGCGGCTGTCGACTTCGACATGATGAACTCTGGGTCGAAGGTGGGGTCCGATTGGTAGCGCCTGCAGGGGGGGGGGGCATAGCCCTGCACCTCCTGCTCGTGGGCACACAGCCCGCCCTGGGTCCCACGGGTGGCACCGTGCCGCGGGGGCAGCAGCCACGTGCTCACTGGAACTCCTTGAGGCACGCCTCGGGGATGTGTTCCTTGTCAAACTTCTTCAAGGCATCGAGGAAAGTGTCCACTTTCCCCATCATGATCTTGGCCGCCTTCCAGCTCCTGTCCTTGGGGATCTTGCCGTGCGGAGCCGTCAGGATCATCACGGCTGCCGTGACGTTCACCACCGCTTGCGGAGGGGACCCGAAGGACTTCAGCTCTGTCAGGTTATTCTGGGAAGGGAGCACGGGACGCTGAGCACTGCCAGGCACGGGGCACCCGGTCACAGCGCTGTGCTCTCTCGTACCTTGTTGAGCGTGTTGAGGGCTTCCTGTGCGGCGACGAGTGCGGGCTCAGCCTTGGCCAGGTCGGTCTCGCAGGCTCGCTGCTTCTCAGCCACGTTCTGTGGAGGAGGAAGAGGCAAGGCGTGCCGAGTGGTGCCGGGTACGGAGCACTCGGTGCCACCAGCGGGTGCTGCCCAGGGCCACCTACCGTGTTGATGGCCTGGACTTTCAGCTCCTCCTCATCAGCGATGGCTTTCTCCTTGCTGACCTTCTCCGTTTCAACGCCCACCACATGGATCAGTTTATCTGCATCCTCATTCTTCTGCTTCAGCTCTGCCTCCTGGACTGCCAGCGTGGCTTTCAGGTCATCCACCTGAGCAGGGGGGGGAAGGGAGAGGTTGGGCACCATCAAACCCTGATGGGACCAGCGAGATCTTCGGCTGGGGGCTGCATTGCCACCTGTGCCCCAGCAGCCCACGTGCCCCACTGCCCAAACCGAGAGCTCTGTGTGGGGCCAAGCCCTGCTCTCGTGCCCACCATCCCTCCTCAGGATGGAGCCGGACCATGCCCACCTGTGAGGCCGTGCTCTGCAGCTTTGTCAGGCCATTCTCCAGCCTCTCAGTTTTGGCAGTAAGCTCGCTCCTCTTCTTAGAAAGCAGATTTTGGTAGAGCTTTATCTGCTCCAGGAAGGTCTTTGGTGTGGTGTAGTTATAGCGTCGCTCCACAGCCAGGTAGGTCTGGGACATCTCCTTCACACTCATGTGGACATAGGACATGAACTGGCTGATGGAGACCTTGACCTCGGGCTGCAGCAGAGCAGCACAGTCAGCTCTGTAACACCGTGCATGAATGTGAGGGGTGAAGCCAAGTGCTAGCTGCACGCCCGGCAATGCTCACCTCAATGTCCCCCGTCTCCTCCAGGAACCTGCTGCTGACAGACACCAGGGCATCCTCTGGCCACTCGTGGAACCAGTCGATGGCCGTGCAGTTGACTATGGCAGGGAACCTCCTCGCCCGCACGCGCAGAGTGGAGCCCACGGGGGAGAAGCACAGGATCACCTGGAACAGGCAGTGCTGGTGAGAAGGGTGGCTGCTGGTCCCCACTGCTGCATGTGGAGACTTCTCCTCCCTCCCGTTGAAGTCCTGACCCTGTGCCCGTGGATGGTTGGCAGTGGTGTGCCCTGCTCTGCTTGGTGGGGACAAGCCAGCCCCAGCTCCCTTTGACCACAGCCAGGTGGCTGCACGCACACAGCCTTCCGCTCAAGAGGGAAACCTGTGGGTGTCAGCAGCTGCACCTCTGGGCCTCAGGGCATGAGGCGCTGGGGATCCTTTGAACACACCTTTTGCTCACACTCATTACAGCATAACAAAACCACAACAGTCTGCGTCGTGTTTGCAAACAGACTTTGGATTAAAGATGTCAGGAGCCTTCACAAACACCACTCCCGGGCGCACACCTACCTTCAGCTGACGCCTGACTTTCTCTATAAATAATTTCCAGCAGTTTTCCCTTGAGTCTGGCAACCCAGCGAACTTCACTTGTGGCCTCATGGCACTGATAATGTCTTCCAATTCATCATCCTGGAAAAGCCCCGGCACCTCCCCAGATGCCAGAAAGTCATTGATCAGGACCAAGAACGATTCCTCTGCCACTTGGGAGTCCGTCATCAGGAACACTGTAGGAACATTCTTTATGGCTGCCTTGATGTACTGCGAGGCGAGGTCCAGCTGGGGAAGCAAGGATTGTCAAGGCATGGCTGAGCTGCCCCGGGGTTGGGGGGAATGCGGGGAGACCCACTCTCACCTTCAGGTCTGGGATGCCGTATCCCTTCCTCAGTGTTATCTGAAACACCTCTAGAGAGCTGATGTGAGCAGCAAGCCGGGAAAGGCTCTGCTTCCCGCTGCCCCCCACCCCCACCAGCAGCGCGTTGCCTCGGGGGGACTCCAGGATCCGATTGATTCTGCAAACGTGAGACACCGCGTCCTCAAAGAGCACCTAAGGAAAACGTGAGAGAGGGATTACTGTCCTGAATCACAGTGCCAAAAGCAGTGAATGCCCCAAATCATGCAGTCCTGCAGCGTGAGCTCACCAGGTTCATCACCGCATTGACCTCATTGTAGCTGTCCAAGGCCTCTCCCAGCAGCTTGTTGAGCGATGGCCAGCTCGACACTGGCATGTACTTGGGCTCCCTGATGCCCTGGGCAAAGTGGCAGTAGATGTTGGGCTTGGCAAACACTGTCTCTTCGCTGAGGTCCTGGAAGAGGAGTGGCAGCGGTGGGCACGTGGAAGGGACCCTGCCCTGGTGCAGGGCTCCTGGCACGGCTGCATCATCGCAACCCCCCAGCTGTCATGCCCTCCTTTTCCAGCACAGCTTACAGCAAAGAATTTCTTGCAGGTGTCAGTTAGCATTTTCCCAAAGCTTTTCTGATCCTTGTCATCAACGAGCTTGTCCCCGTAGACCCGCTCAGCTTCGTGCATCCAGAGCCTCACCAGGTCCACGGGGTTCCGCAGGCACTCAGGGGTGGAGAACAGCAGTCCCTGCAAACGCAGGGACCCTCAGCCCATGGGGTTTGTTTGCTGCTGCTCAAAACTGAGTTAAAGAGCAGCTTTGGGAAAAGGTCACGGCACTGGGGGAGGGACACGGGGTGCTGCAAGCATGCACAACAAAGGAAGGAAAGGAATTTAACAGGAACAACCAGCCCAGTTACCTGGAATATGTTGGAGAGGTCTCGGAGATTGAAGAGGTAGTGGAACTTGATGGCAGTGGGCAGGAAGATGGCAGTGACCCGCTGGTGCAGGGCTGTGGGCAGGGTGTGCAGTGAGCAGGCTGCTGAGCCTCGCCTGGCGCTGCCCTCCCTGTGCTCAGCGCTGCCTTCCCCACACCCAGCACCAGAGCTCACCCAGCGCGGCTGCCACCAGCTGCTCCTGCAGCTTCTGCACAGCCAGCGGCACCTTCTGCAGGGCCAGGTGCTGAGCCAGGATGGCGCTGTAGATGGTCAGCAGTGCATCCTGGCCGGGGAAGCTCACGGCGAAGACGCAGAAGTGTCGCTGCAGCAAGGAGCAGTGGCTCAGGGGGAGCAGCACCCTGCGGGGCTGATGGAGCCAGCCAGCACCAAGGAGCTCCCTGGCCCCGTCTGTGCTCTGAGCCCAGGCTGGGACACAGCCCCCACCTCAGGAGAGCACTGTGAGCCCTGCGTACCTGCAGCCTGGAGTCAATGGTGAAGGACCCCGCGGTCGGGTTCATGCAGGACACGTACTGACAGTTGTGGATGTCCTTCAGGGTCAGTTTGTTCCTGTCGTACCTGCACAGAACAGTGATATTTCCTTCGGGTGGGTTCTCCCCACTGCCACAGCACTGCCCTGTGCCCAGGGGCAGCCCCGGCCCTCAGCTGAGCATCACTGAATGGCATCCGTGCCAGCAGCCGCCTACCAGTGCCCATGGTCCATATGCTGCCGGATGAGTGTGTGCGGAGCCACGGTGCCATACTTGTCCACCTCGGGCATGTTCAAGTCATCAATGAAGTAAATGAGCCTCTTAGTGCCTGGTGGGCCATAGTTCCTCCCTGACTTCTTCTCCAGGGGCTTCTCCAGGATGGCTGCAAAGGGCGGAGAGCATGGGCCATGGGAAAGCACAACTGAGCCCACAGAGGGGCAGCTGTGGACGGCCCTTACCCTGCAGCATGGCTGAGGTGGTGTAGAAGTTAAAGGGCACGGACTGCACCAGGTACTCCTCTGTGCTGAGTGCTTCGAGCTTGTCCCACATCAGCACAGTTTTCCCCGTCCCCGCATTCCCCACCAGCATCACCGGCCACTGCTTCTCCATCAGCAGGTCCATGAAGTAGCGGATGCGGACGGTCTCGGTGGTGTGCACCATGGAGGCCTGGGGAAGGCAACAGTTGTGCCCCAGTGCAGTGTGCCTGCAGCTGCTGGGCTCTTCTCTGGGCACTACTAACTACTGCTCTGAGCAAAGGCAATGCCTCACTGCACCGATCTGGGCCCTCTCTACAGCAAAACAGCTCAGCACCTGGCTATCCTAAGGGCTTTCTGACCAACAAGAGGAGCCATCAGATACATCAAAACAACACATCATTCCTGAGACTTGTGTGCCATATCTTGTCTGGCCAACACATGGTGCAATCCAACCCCGGTGCTTCCCCTTTTCCATCACATCCTTGACGCAACCACCTTCCCTCATTGCAGCATTTCAAAAGATGTATGCAAATCATGTTTTTCATGAGAATCCAAAGCCAGGCATTGCACTGAAACTAAAAGAAGAGTTACAGCATGCAGCTCTCACTGAAGTATATATACAAGGAATAAAGCAAAACTGCAGAGAGCTGCAGGTTCACCTGATGCCATCCCATACAGCCCAGTGCCTGTATTGCTGTGCATGTGTGCACACAGTGTGTAGGGGAAACACTGCTGGCTAATAAACAAGGCATGGCTATACAGACAGCTTGTGGGAAATACCTGCAAGGGAACTTCAGGGTCAAGATTGAATGCTGGCACTTTATCAGTCCAGGGCATGAATTTCTTTGTTTCCGGATCTATGTAATAGTCAAAAATTGTCCCCTGAGCAGGAAATTTGACAGTTTTGAACTCGTTCACCCACCACTTGCTGAATTCTGCACGGTAATCCATGAGCTGGAGGGAACCAAAAGAGAAAAAACTCAGAACGTGGCCAACGTGGTGATTTGGTGCTCCCACAGCATCACAGCCCAACCTGGTCCTGGAACATGGCCCCACCGAAGGCCCAGATGCAGGCAAAGATGAAGTAGAGCTCGTAGAGCTCACGGGGAGAGTCTGGCGGCGCGTTCTGTGGCGTCAGGAGGCACTCCAGCAGGTACAGGATCATCTGTATCAACGTGATCTCAGGGATAGGGGTGATCCTCTTGAAGCCAAACTTGAGCTTCTCCAGACACACGGGCACGTACTTATCAAACAGAATCATCAGATTGGCCTTCTCGGACTGCACGGCTCTCTTCTCAATCCAGCTGGTCACCACACTGTGGAGGGATGGGTGAGCAAGGCTGCAGGGATCATGGCCCCCCCATCCCATCCCATCCCATCCCATCCCATCCCATCCCATCCCATCCCATCCCATCCCATCCCATCCCATCCCATCCCATCCCATCCCCGTGCTCACGGGCTCCAGCCCAGGTCTGCAGGGTTGATGTAGAGGATCCCTGCCCGGGACACAGTGGCCGGCGTGGCGGTGCGCAGGTGGCTGATCTCAAAGAGCAGCCGCATGGTGGGGTTGAGGGGGATGCGCTCATTGCTGGCCAAGGTGAGGACCTGGAGGAAGTGGCCTGTCACAGGGGCAGCTCCGATTTTGGGGAGTGGGCACAAAGAGGTTTATCATCCTCAGTTCATAAGCCTAGCTCCTTGGGCACGATGGCACCAACCTTATTGTCATCCATGACCGTGTTCAGGGACTCGATCCACATGGGGTCAATATCACCATCGAGGATGATCCACTTGGGCCCCTTATGTGTGATGTTAGCCAGGTCACGCATTGTTGAAGAAAACAGACCTGTCCATACAGAGACATGTGGGCTTTTCCTGCCCAGCTCTTCCTACTCAGAGCAGGTTTGCTGGGGCACACGCTGGGTCAGTGCTTCCCCTGCACACATCTAGGCTCCCTCCTCTCCCCATCCCCCCAGTAAAAAGCCCCAGGGCTTCCCATCGCTACCACCGCACCACAGACAAGATGCTCACAAGGATGCATCTCATGAGGGCACTTCCCTATGTGTCAGCCCCTCGCTGAGGGGTTGGCTGAGCCTGCTCCCACTCAGTGTAAGCGCCTTCCATAGAGCGGAGCCTGCCAGCTTTGGCCTCTCACCATCCTTCCACTCTCGCGTAGACGGATGGATAATTCCAAAGAGCTCATCGCAGGTCACAGCCTTTGGGTCGAGGTCCACAGAGACCGGCTTGCGCTTCATGTTGCGGTACGTCTTGTTGAGCGACCTCAGCACCTATGGGATGGGACTGCTGCAGTGGTGGTGGCAACTCCTGTGGGGCCCTACAGCCTTCTCCCAGCTCCCAGCCCCCCTGGCTGTGTTCAGCTGCTACCTGGGACTTGCCGCAGCCGGCGTTGCCGATGACGAAGACAGAATGCCGCACCTGCAGCAGCTCCTCCAACTGCACCACCTTCAGCACAAAGCTGTCCTCCGCCTGCAGCTTCAGCTCCAGCACCGACTGCTTGATGACCTGGGAGAGAGCAGGCGCTGATCCCCCTCCACCCCATCAGCCTCCCCCTGGCCCTCGCCCCCAGCACGCTGAGTCACCTTCTCAAAGTTCAAATCCCTCTTCCTGGGGACATCCAGAGCAGGGAACAGGTCCCCAATCAGCCCCATGAACACAGGCAGGTCGTCTGTCACAATCTTTGGGATGTTGAAGTCTCGTAAGGCTCTCATGAGGACCTGGTCCTCGGCACGGTTTGGGTCGCCCCTCTTCAAGGAGCCTGCTACCACCAGCACAGACTTGATTGCCCGCAGACCCCAGTCATAGTGATCCTGCCAAGTGGGCAACAAATATCATTTTGATGAGAGAGCTGCTTGAAACAAAACCACAGAGGGGATATCCTCTCCACCCCACACTCGGCTGTCTGCACAGCGCCCCGCAGACTGTCCCGGGGCCCAGGAATGGATGGCAGTCTGCCTTGCTTCCTGGGAAGCACATTTCTGTTGGCTTGTAAATCACTTCTGCTGAGATGTGGAACATCTGCACGCTCACATCTTAGCCAGCTGTATTCTATTCTATTTTGGAACTTCTTGATTTCTTCCAGAAGGCAGAAATACGCCGTGCGAGTGTTGAAGAGGGATTTGTTCAGCCACAGAGCTGGACTTCGCAAGCCAGCACATTGTCAACTGAGGGATCTCAAGCTGTCAGGCCTGAAATTCAGGTTAACTCTTTCTCTTAGAGAACCATGGATATTGTCCTGTTACCTGTTTAGAGAGCAGCTCCTTGCAGAGTGTGTACAAAGTAATGAACTTCCTTGCTAGGAGCTTGGCATCAATAAAGCCTTCTGCAACCAGCATGATTTCACAGATGAGCTCGAAGTCTGGAACCACCATGGCACAGGGTCTGCGGAAGCAAAGCAGGTTAGCAGGGTGCATACACAGCCACAAGCCATCAAGATTTGCACCCTGTTTTTCCATTCAGATCATGCACTGCTGCTGTTAGAATGACAAACAAGTGGCAACCTCATGCAGCCCCCTGCCAGCCCTCAATACACAGCCAGGTGCTCTGAGCATCCGCCTGCAGCTGAGCAGCCCCACAGCTCTGAGCTGAGTGCTCCAGGAGCGTGGGGGTCTCTTACAGCAGGACCACCAGCATGCACAAGTGTCCTCGTGTACGTGAGCAAAGGCTTCAGTTCATGTCACAGCTGTGTCAGGTTAATGGTGACCCATCTGCCTGCCTGTACCTGAACAGAGCCTTTAAGTTTTCGGGCAGTTCTGTCCGTCCTGCATAGCCAGGGTTCATGGTGATGAACAGCCCAACCGATGGCACCAGCGAAATCGTCTCTCCGAGAAAATTGAATGTTTTCTTTTTGGCACGAATTGCATCCTGAACACATTTCACCTGGGCAGGGAGCAGAGGTGTCAGCGCTGCGGTGCTCGTGGGGCTGCTCTCAGCCACGTGAGAACCCAGGCACCATTCACCTCCAAGTGACAAGGAAAGGCACCCACCTGCACTGCAATCACCGACAGCACCTCCACCGCGATGCGATTGAACTCGTCAAAGCAGCCCCAGGCTCCGGTCTGAGCGAGGCCCTTGTAGATATTGCCACAGGACTGGAGAGCAAAGCAAAGGGAAGAGGCATCAGAGGCACCAAGCGAACCAAGCATCGGTTACAGAGCATGCTGTCAGGAGCTGCTCCTGTTTGGAGCTGGGAGCTGCTCCCTTGCGGAGCACTGTGCATCAATTCATTGATTGTGCATTCATTGTGCATCAATGCGGCAGCCCCCAGCTCCCAGCAGCTGCTGCCTGGCCCCACAGCTCTCGTGAGTTTGGGAGTGCAGAGCAAGGTCCCAGCCTCTTTTCAGGGCACGGCTGTGGGAACTGCAGCACAGGCAGCGGTGCACCTGAGGGCTCTCCCCCCTCCCCTACCTTATAGTCCATCTGCTCAGAGCAGTTGAAGACGTAGACCATCATGCCCACCGCCCGGCCCAGGTCCTTGGTGGTTTCTGTTTTCCCGGTGCCCGCAGGTCCGGCAGGGGCTCCTCCCATGAAGAGATGCAGGGACTGCGTCAGGGTGATGTAGCACCTGGGGGCGATGGTGGGGGCTGAGCACAGCAACACGGAGCCGAACTGGGACACGGGGAGCTGAGCCCTACCGGTCAGTCAGCGGGGTGATGACGAGCCGTGGTGTGTTGCCCAGGTACTCGTAGGAGTACTGCAGCTGTGCATCACAGATGTTGGCGTAGCAGTGCTTCTGGCCCTCGTCCCAGCGGTGCCGCAGCTGTGACTGCCATGCGAACTCCTGCGCGCTCTCCACCTGCGGAGCAGCCATCACCACCCGCTCCCCCCCACACCGTTGGGGTGTTCCTTGGGGGGGGGGGGGTGGGGAGACGTTCCTTGGGCTGCTCCAACCCAGAACCTTGTCCCCCCAAAGGGATTCTGTCCCCCTGCAGTGCTCCGGGTACCTTTGCTTCCCCTCTGACCTCCTCGCACACTTTAGCTACTTTGCAAACTTTAGAAAGGGTAATAATGGGAGTAAAGCTCAGAGGTGCTGAGAAAGCAGTGAAAATATCATCTGGCGACTTCTACCTTTGTGAGGATCATTTTGGCCACGACGTCTCTGGCATGTACGTCAATGGTGCAGATTGTCATGATCTTCATTCTGTCTCCCGCAGACAAGTTTCCAATGAGCAGTGAGATCAGTGCATTTAGCTGAGTGATCTGAGGGAGAAGTGAGAAAGAGAGAAATTACATCATGCTTTCCTGCCCGTCTGCCTGACAGCAGCAGGGACTGCAGGACAGGGTCAGCGGGAGACAAACCTGCTTCTTGTTATAGTCCTTAATTGCATTTTCATAGCCCTCCTCCAGCCTTGCAAAGGCAATACCGACTTCTGTGGTCCACCAGATCTGGGTGCAAGTCAGAGCAACCTGCAATCAATTAAGCAGACAGAACATCCATCAGTGGGTCAGGCGCCGGCCTCTCAGCCCAGCCCAGCCCTGTGGCAGCCCTACCTGTGCAGGGTAGTCAAACACCCACTGCTCCCGTGGCTTGTCCTCATAGCTGGCCACAGCCTCAGGGATCAGGTGCTGCAATGTGGAGCGCATGCTGTCCAGCACGCGGTTCAGCCACACCTCCACCTGTGTGAGTGGAACTGTGAGCATTTCCCAGCCCTGTTTGCTTCTGGCCACACGCAGGCACAGAACTGCCCTCCTGCTGCAGGCTCACAGCAGCCCACATGGCCAGAACCATCCCTTGGCTCTGCATGGGGACCAGAGCCACTGCGCTGTGCCCTGAGGAGGGGACATCAGGGCAGGGAGCACCAATTAATGCATGCCTGATGCACGCAGCTGCTCGCCTTGTACACCGTGCTGGTGCACACTCAGGGCTGAGCACCGCTCTCCCCGCTTGATAAAAAGCTGCATGAAAGCCCCCAGTATACGGCCCCCCCCTGACAATACGAACTGCAGGTTATGGGGGTGAGCAGACAGACCGTGCTGCAGAGGGGCTGCACAGCTCAGTGCTTTTACATTCTCCATTGCTGCAGCTCTGTTCCAGGTTTCCTCTCAGCCCGGACCCCACAGCCCCCGCCCCACATGCAGCAGCTCCCAGCCCCTGCTGACCTGCCCTGACAGATCGCACTCTGCATCCAGCGGCACAAACTCCTCCTCTTTGCTGAACATCCCCACGGCCACCTTCAGTGGCTTTTTGTCTGGGCTCATCTTGAACTTCAGCTTAGCGAGACTGTCAAACAGCTTCGAGAGGTGACGGGACACCTGTGGGCAGCAGGGGAAGGAGCCCCATTGAGGTCAGAGGGCGTTTTGCAGCTCAGGGTGCTGCATGCCTGTGCCCCAGTGGGTCAGAGATGCTCTTCAGTTTGGAGATTTAAGACACCTGCAATATGTCAGGATGTGAGAGGGATGGGATGTGCCTCCTGGCTTGCGCTCAGCCCATACCTCAGCTGGCTCGTTCCCGTTAGACAGAATGTCAAGCAGATCCGCAGAGGAAATGAAGTAGAATCTGGGGAAGGCCAGTCGCTTTGTCTCCAGGTATTCAGCCAAAGCCTTCTCACAGACCGCCAGTCTGGAAGCAAGAAGGAAAAAAAAATAGCTAAAAAGGTGTACTCATTTTTAGCATTTGCAGAGTAATGATGTTAAGTGAGATGACGCTTTGGCTGCTGGGGAAAGCAAACTTCTCCTTTGGCCTTAGAACAGACTGTGAGGTTTCTCCACAACGCTTCATCAGGATGACCCAAACCCACCTCTCCTGCAGTGCCTCCAGTTTGCCAAAGAGACCGGGTTTGTTGGTAGCTTCGATGACGTTGGGGGTTTTTACTGCGTCGGCCATCAGTTCCTGCAAGACAAAAAGGACTGGGCTGTACCTGAAGCAGCAGTGAGCTCTGGGGCGCAGGAAGGGTAGGGCTTCTCACTCTGAAGTCCTTATCGATGGAATCAAACTTCCTGGAGTCCTCTGGCAGCTGGCTGCGGATGTCTTCAGAGCCGATGAAGATGCTCTCCAGGTGACTCCACGTCCTCTGCACCTCAAACAAGATGCTGATCACGGAGTCGGCGGTCGACAGCTTCTGCTGCCAGCCCGACACTTCCTGGAGGAAGAAGGCGAGGTACTTGGAGGCCATCAGGTTCTGCAGCTGCACTTGGTTGTCCTCCAGCGTCTCGATGAGCACTTCGTCCGACTTGAGGAGCATGATGCCCGTCCTGGAGTGCGGCTCGTGCTCGAACTGCATTGTGGCCCAGGTACTGTCCAGAGCGCTCAGCACCTTCAGTGTGAGAAATGGGCACGAGTTGCAGGGGCCGCATGCTGCTGTGGGGGCTCTCCGTAAAGCAGGTGCAAACCGAGCAGGGATCAATTACCGTACCTTCTCCATCCCCGACTCCTTCACAGCTTTGTCCACGATGCCACGAACCTCATCCTCGAAATTGTGCAGGTTCAGCTGCAGCAGATCCGCCAGGGTTGTGTCTTTGGACATGGTGAAGTTCACCTGTGGCAGAACTGACATTGTTGGGCACGGCCCCCCGGTGCAGCCTCCCCTCTGTTGGCCCGGAGCACACCTTGGTTGCCTGCATGAGCTCATGCCAGTGCCGATCCCTGATGGCCGGGTTCTGCAGCTCATTCACAGCACGCAGGGATGTCATCATGTTCTTCACATTGTTGTCCAGCCCTGTGAATGCATCCCAGCTTCTCATCTCCTTATCCAAGCTTCGAATGTCTTTAGCAAATTTCTTGCAGTCGATATCCATCTGCTCCACGTTGATATCCTTCCATCTGGTGGTTTTCCAATCATCGATGCTCGTGTTGACCTGCAGTCGGGAGGACACTTTCAGAGGACACGTGCACCCAGCCCAGTGCACAGAGCAGAACGGCGGCGCCCTCTGCGCTGCACTGCCTTGCAGACTGCAGCACATACCAGCACAATCATGTCCCAGAGCCGCTTCAGCAGTCGCACATCCCTGTGGCACGCTTTGAGCTGCTTGTACTCCGGGACGGCCACTTCAAACAGCCCCGCTGACTTGGACAGTGCGGCCATGTCGCTCTCCATGGCAGCAATGCTCCTCTGTTGCTGGAGGAGACAAGGAAAAGGGCTCAGTCAGTGACCACGTGCCCATCCCTGGGGATGCGTCTCCTGCCCTGGGGACAGCGCTGTGCGGTGGCTCTCCTGTCTGGAACTGCCCAGCAGTGCAGCATGGCCAGGCATCGCCCTCCCTACCTTGCTGAGGGATCTGTAGGGCTCCGGGTCAGTGTAGGAGAAAGGGGCTTTTTCGCGGAACTTCTCCCTGAAGGCTTGCTGCTGGGCCTGCAGGACACAGAGGGGTTGGTGTCTGGGGGGCACGAGGGTCATCTGGAGCCACCAGTTTGTCCCCGCTCCCCCCAGCGCTGCACCTCAAACTGCTGGCATTTCCTGCGGATGATGTTGACCTCATTCGTTTGCAGAGGTGCCACGTTCTGCTTCACGTGGAAGGAGAGCTTCTTGGTGTTGTCCCACTGCTCAGGCAGCTCCTGCATCATACACCACATTACAGCCCGTCCCACGCGCCCGTGCCTCACCCCGCACCCTGAACCACTCACCTGGAGCTGCTGGTGCACCTCCTCGGGCATCTCCTCCCCAAACATACTGAGCAGTGCAATGGTTTCCTTCAGGGGCCCAAACATGCCATCGGTGGTTGCCTGTCGGTCCTTCACCCTCAGCAGGTGCCCCATCACCTCCACCAGCCCATCATAATCTCCCTCTTGCACCGGCTTGCTCAAGCCAGCAGTGGTTTTCTTGATGAAGGCGTCCAGCTCCTGCAGGCTGGGTGCAGATGGGGTCTCAGAGGGGCTCGGGGTGCTGTGCCCCCCGGCAGTGCCATCCCCTATTACCTGCTGGTGACGTGGTCGGTGAGGTGCTGCCGCAGTGCCTGGCCCCGGCTGCGTGCAGCGCTCAGCAGCATCTGCTTGAAGGGGCGGCAGTCGCTCTGCAGCCACCCCCCAAACACCACAGTGCTGGCAAAGCCTGACACCTCCTGGCACAGCTCCTCGCACGCATTGATCTGCGGGATGGAGTCAGTCACAGCCCGCAGCTGACAGTTCCCAGGCACTGTGTGTCCCCACATCCTCCCCGTACCTCCTCCTGGAAGAGCTGCAGCGATGGAAGTCCCTCATGTGAGGGACCCTCGGGTTGTTCAGGGCTGGGGGAGCTCTGGAAGGTGAGGAAGTGCTGCAGAAACTCTTCGGGGCCTTCAAGCCACAGCTCTGCATACTGCTCGAAGCTGGCGCAGTGCTCCATGCCCTCGGCCATAGCATCAGCTGCCAGCGACATCACCTCCTCCCGCATCCTGCTGAGCTCCACCTCCTCCTCCAGCTCAGACTGTGGGGATGGCACAGCTCCAGGCACCGCCTGCGGCTGCAGGGGTGCACTCGCCCCTGGGAACCCACCTTGTAGCTCAGCTTCCCCTCCAGCAGCCGGGGTATGCACGCTGCACAGCCGTAGATGTCAGCCAGCAGGTCCTCCAGCAGCTTCAGGAAGCTGTTGTCATCCGTCACATCCAACGAGGGCCGGAACCCCACCGCGCCATCACACAGCTCCATGCACACCTCGAACAGCGGGGCCACGTGTGCCTGGAAGAGAGCGGCACCTGAGTGTTCCTATGGACCCCACGGCGGGGATGGAACAGCCGCAGCACTGAACAGAACACCCAGGGGGAGGAACAGCGCGTGGGGGTGAACGTGGGCACGGAGTGGCAGAGCAAACCTGGACGTACATTGGGGGCCATGTTGGTGAGCAGCAGCTTCAAGGATTTGTGAACGAGTACGAAGAGCCCATCCAACACCACTGTGTCAATGTATTTTACATAGTCCAGCCAGATCTGCGATGACGTATCAGCCTTGAACAGCTCTGCATTCTCCTGCAAGTCAAAGGAAACCAACCCAACGTTTGTCAATCGGCGCACAGCAGGCGCCCCGGCTCCCAGCACTTTGCAGATAGGTGCCCTGTGCTCAGCTGGTTCTGCTGGAAGCACCCCGGGCTGTGCACACCTGCACCATGGCCTCAATCCTGCTGCTCGCCTCCCGGATGGCTGCATAGCGCCGAGCCACATTGCTCGCCCGCCCATCCAGGTCCAGCAGTGCTGCCTCCTTGTTGTCCTTCCTCTCGAACACGGGAGTGGCTGAGCACTCCTGCATAGCACAGGGTGCCAAAAGGTAAATCCTGCAGCGTGCACAATGGGGACAGCATGGCTACAGCAAGCAGCCAGAGCACCTACCTCCATGAGCTGGCTGATATTTTCCACGTTTAGCTTTGATTTCTGCACTCTGGTGTTTAAGTCATACAAGATCTCTCTCATCTCCTGAATGTATTCCATCACACCTAGGAGGGAGGAAAATGCAGATGACACGGCTCAGGCAGATCTGGGTGGAGGTGAGTGGGGAGGGGGTGTGCAGGAAGGGGATGGCATTTTGGGCACGGAGATGGGGGACGGTCCCCCCAGGACCCACAGCTCCCATCTGCAGGGCCTGCGTCACTCATACCATCATGGTTCCAGCACAGGGTCTGCTCTGCAGTGACCAGACGGCCGTCGATGGCCTCCAGCTCCGCTGCCACCAGTGGGAGCTCCACGGGCAGCGCTGTCTGCTTCACCTGTAGGAGGGCCAGCCCTGTGGTCACCAGGTACTCCCTGTCTATAGGTACCTGTCTATAGGTACTCCCACCTCCCCACGAGCTCCCCAGAACCCGACTGGCACTCAGCAGGGCAGCACCTGGGACTCGGACCAGCACCAACACCAACCACTTGCCTTGTTGTACCAGCCTGTCATGAGGTCCAGGTTGTCCACAAACTTCTGTAAGGTCTCCTTCTGTGCAAAGAGTTTTTCAGCACCGACTGGGATGTCCTTCTGCTTCTGGAAGCCCAGGTACTTCACCTCCCGCAGGACAGCAGTGAGCTGCAAGAATACACCATGGGGGAGACAGTGCTTGTTAGGAAAATGCAAAATGTTTGGTGGTATGTAGGACCAGTCTGCATCCAAGTGCATCACTGCTGGCATCACCTTCCTGTTGAAGTTCACACTGATGAGGGAGGAGCTGGGGTCCCTGAGGATCAGGGGCTGCTCCAGGTGGAAGTGGCAGTCCTGATCAGCCCCGCTCGCCCATGCTGCATACACCTGCTCACAGTAGCCCTGCAGAAGCTCCATCATTTCTTCATATTTCCCAGACACCAGTGTGGCCTCAGGGCTGGTCATCACACTGTCAGAGGCACAGCAGACAGCTGCCATAGCTGGGACATATCCTGCCCCACAGCCCCATAGCGCTGGGGCTGAGTCTCACGTACGGGTGGTTGATGGCAAAGAGCTCCTGGTGCATCCCATGCAGCCTCTCCTGCAGCTCCAGCGCCCACTGCAGCTGCCCAGCCACCGGAGGCATGTTGATATGCACAGGCACAGCAGCACCAGCACGTGTCCACGTGTCAAACAGTCGCTTCACATCGTCCAGCTCAGCACTGAATGTGGCCAGCAGCCCCGAGCACTGCGGGGACACGTCGGCACGGAGCAGCGGGCGCTCCAGCAGAGAGGAGAACATATGCACCAGCTGAGGGGGGAGAACACGTGCACCAGCTGAGGGGGAGGAATGTGCTCCTCCTGTACCCACGGCACCACTGCGGGTGTGAGTGCCAGCAGCACCCAGTGCCCACCCCCACCTGTGGGCACCACGCACCTTCATGGCCGACCCCAGGCTATTGCAGTCATCAAAGCCCTGGCACAGGATGGTGGCCATCCGCCTGTCCAGGTCCTGAATCTTGCTCTGGAACTCCGTAAAATCCTGGTTCAATTGCTGCCAATGACAAGGCGGTGCTCAGAGCAGGCCCAGCACCAGTAGCCCCAGGAGGGTTCGCTCAGCCCCAGAGCCCGTGGTCATCCCCAGCGCCAGCACAAAGGCGATGAATTTTACATGCAGCCTTCCAGCAAGAGGTGATACAAACTTTCCATCCCAGCACCCACTCACCTCGTCCTCGGGATCCAAGGAATCGTATTTACAATCAGCGAATTCTTTGGTGAGCTCGGAGACCTCCTCATAGATCTGCAGCACCTGGTGCCCCAGGATGTTCCCCTTCACCCCGCCCAGCTCTGCTTTCTCCAGCTTCAGGAACTCCATGGCCGTCTCATACAGCTCCTGCCAAGCAAAAGCAGTGCTGCATTTTGCATCCATGTTCCCACCTCTGTGCCCACAGAGCTGCATTCTCACCTCAATGATCTTCAGCCGGTGCAGGAAGGCATCCAACCTCCTGAAGATGAGGGAGCGAGGGAACTCCCAGAGCTGTGGCTCCTTCTCCTGGGGAGGGATGAGGCTGTCAGCACAGTAGGGTGTGCGAAGGAGGACCCACACCATCCCCACACATGCCGTGAACAAGGAGGGCAGCAGGTCAGAGCAGCAGTGGTTGTAGGACTGGAAGAACTTCTCGATGGTGGAAATGCTCAACTTGATGTTCTCCAAGGTCTCGTCAAGCTCTCCTTGCAGCCCCTTCATCACTTCCTCGGGACTCAGGAAATTTCGGGTCTAGGACGGAAAAAAGCCACCGTGGGCAGGGGGAGCCCCTGGAGCACCTGGTGGTTCCCTGCAGCCCAGCACACCAGGCATGAGGCTCTGCTCCCTGAGCCACCCCCCATACCATCTCAATGAGGAGGTTGCAGATCTCCTGCAGGATGACGATGATGCGGGACGGGGTGCTGTAGTGCTCAGAGTGCACCCAGGTGAGGCAGACGGTGTACAGCACTCTGTCAATGTATGGTCGCAGCTGTGGGAGCAGAGCCCTGTCAGCACGGGGACACAGCAATGCTGTGCCAGGGGTGAGCACCGTGCTGCTGTTCCTCCACCTGGAACTCACCTGGAAATACTCTGCCTGCTCCATCTCTTCCAGTAGGATCTGCAGCGGCTGAAGGTAGAGGCTGATGTTGTTGGCTTCCTGCAAGCCTGGCACAGGTGAGAAACGGCGTGGGCACCTGGGATGCTTCGTGCAAATATTGGAGCTCACACATCACCCAGAGCCTCACCTGCACTGACGTCCCTGAACATGGCCTGCAGTGCCGGCCAGTAGCAGCTGTCGGCCTTCTCCAGGATCTCAGCCAGGGCCGTCACCCGCGGCGAGAGCAGCTGTGGGGGGCGCACAGATGAGCTCAGGTGGGGAAACAGCCTGGCCACCCCCGGCACAGCCATACCTGTTCGTTGATGCACTGCAGGTGGAGGCTCCTGGTGCGCCAGAACTCAAACTCTGCCCTGGGCAGAGGGTGCAGCCCTTCCAGCAGCGGCTGCGCCGAGTCCTTGTTCAGGATTTCCCTGATCTGGTGAGACCAGTCGATGACGATTGTCTCGATGCTGTGCAGCGTGGAATTGTCCACCGGCTCCTCCAGCCTGGAGGACAGCTGGGTTACAGCCCCAAACAGCTCCAGGAGCCCCACAGTCATCCCCAGCCCTGCCCTCCTGGGGCAGCCGCTCCCAGGGCCCTGGAGCACAGCCCCGCTGCCAGATGCTTGCCGTCCATCTGAACGGAGCGCAGGTCAGCGTGGGCAGCACAGGGCCAGGAAAGAGCCATCCCCATTCCCACCGCTGTGTGCAGCAGCTCCCAGTCCTCCCCAACACCCACCACTCCAGCACCGTGCGGGTCCCATCGCGGTCATCCAGGTGCTCAGGCATTGGCAGCAGTGGTTTCCCCTGGATCTTGCCACCCATCACAAACATGTCGTTCCTCAGCCTGCAGGCACGGCGTGCGATGTCCTCTGCCACCACACCGGGACAGCTTGCCAGGTGCTCCTCACTCAGCAGCAGGGAGCACACGACCTGCGGGACACGGCCTCCTGAGCCTTCTGCTCAGCGTGGGCACAGCCTTGGGTGGGCTCTGAGGGATTCCTCTAATCCCAGCTATGGGAGCAGCTCCTGCCCTGCACTGGGCTTTGGGTTCGTGCGGCTTGTGGCAATGAGTGCACAGAGTAGGGAGTCAGTGCACTAAGGGTGCTGTTGTTTGGGAAGAGGGATCCCACATAGAAATATGAAATGCCCTCTGACAATTCCCAGGTATAGGGAATTATAGTTTTTAAACAACATGGGGACCCAGGAGAGCCCCCCTTCTTGTGTCTGGCACCAGCTCTGTGTCCTGGTGGGGAACCCCAAAGTGAGCACTAGAATTTTCATGGAATCAGAATGGCCTGGGTTGAAAAGGATCTCACCAACCACCAGACCAGGCTGCCCAGAGCCACATCCAGCCTGGCCTCGAATACCTCCAGGAGGGGGGCATCCACAGCCCCCTTTGGCAACCTGTTCCAGTGCATCACCACCCTCTGTGTGATCCCATTAATGTCCCCCAGCTGCTTTCACATCCACCTCCGATTCCAGTGGCAGGGAGCCCAGGGCCACCCACCTCCTCCACCACGGTGATCAGCTGCTCTACCGGCGAGGGGCTGATGTCCCCCACCAGCAGGGCAGCCCTGCAGTTCTCCTGCGTGATGTTCTCCCTCTTCCTCTTCACGAAGTAGGTGCCCTTGGCTTTGAGGGTGGGGGGGAAGCAGGTGGTCGCCTGGAGCTGCCCGGCGGGGCTCAGCGCCAGCACCAGCTCCGACTCGTCCGGCTGCCTGAAGAACTCGTCCAGCATGGCCCTGGCCTCCTCACTGTCCTCGAACTTGTTCCACCTGTCCGGCCGGAGCTGCAGCAGCTGCATGGTGAATCTCTCAAGGAAGCTCCATCGCTCGTCCGGCGCTGACATCCCGGCGGCACCGCGCTCGGCCGCGGAGCTTCAACGCCTGCGGGGCGCACAGCCCTGCTCAGCCCTGCTGCCCGGACCCCCGCCCCCCCCTCCTGCCCTCAGCCTTCTCTCGCCGCATCCCCGCAGAGCTGCCGGCCCCGGCCCTTCCAACCCAACACCCCCCAGGCTCCCACCCTGCCCTATTCCCCTCCCGTGCCGTCACCCACGCCACCCTGTCCCTCCTGCCCCGTCCCTATCGCACCCGCAGCCCTCCGACAGCCTCCAGACGCCTTCCGCAGCCCTACGAGCACCGGCTCCGACTGGCAACGGCTGCAGCCCCAACCGACGCCGACACCAGCCCCAAACCGACGCCGGCACCAGCCCCAAACCGACGCCGGCACCAGCCCCAAACCGACGCC
>NW_024884852.1:0-14293 GCF_019232065.1 Centrocercus urophasianus | reverse complement strand
CGGCACCAGCCCCAAACCGACGCCGGCACCAGCCCCAAACCGACGCCAGCTGCGGCCCAACTGCCTCAGAAGCGCGGGGCTGCCCCAATAACCCCTGGCTGCCGTCAGGAGGGGTCGATTGCTCTCCTCCCCCCAGCTGGACGCAGGTCCCCGTGAGCTGTGATGGGGACCAGGAGCCGCCCCCTCCTCGCCCCGCAGCTCCCCAAAGGGCGGCACGAGGGCTCGACCCCAGCCCACAGCAGCAGGAGCCGTCCTGCCCCGCGGTCCCTGCTTCCCAAAACCTCAGGACTGGGACGTTGCTCGGCCCAGAACCCCGCAACAAAGCCCAGGAAGACAGGAATTGAGCGCAGTTCGGTGTTTATTGGCTGCAGATCCTCAGCAGTTTACAAAGCCGTGGCAAAAAAAAAAAAAAGAAAAAAAAAAAAGGAAAAAAAAAAAAGAATATAAAATCCTGCCACACCGCGCCCTCCAGAGAGACCTCTGCACAGAACCCCAACATACAAAATAATCTAAAAGGAGAAAACTATACAGGAATATTTACACCTCTGATAAATAGACTAATACTGATCCAGGTGCCTCTCCGGACCTGTGCGTGTGGCTGGGGAATGGGACGGCCGTGGTGCTCGTGGGGCCACATCCTGATTGCAGCCATCCTTGGTGCAGTCCTGCCTGGGAACGGGGGGGGGGCTCACGATGGCCGTCCCAACCCGGCACCAAGGGGCTCATGGCTGCAGGATGTGGCAAGGCAGCACCAGCCCGGTGCCATCAGACTGCAGCCTCACCCAGCTCTGGCACCTCATGGCTGGGGAGGGCACCCCAAGCCCGCTACAACGAGGGCCAAGAGTGCTGCCACTGCCCCAGGGCTGCCCCATGCCTCCAGCACCCCACAGCCACCAGCCTTCTTCTCCAGGATGGGACACCTCAAGTGCTTCAGGACACGAGTGCTGGGACCCAGAAGCATGTCCCCAACATGGGGTCCCTGGATTCCCCTTGATCTGGCTCTCATTCTGCCCATTGGCTGCAGCTCAATGCTGCCCAGGGCTGGAAGCTGCTCAGGGGGAGCTCAGCGGGGGAATGCTGGACAAGCATTGGGCTGCCAAGGTGGGAAGGGAGAGCGATGTGCACAGGCGGCACTTCCCATCCCACAGCCAACCCCAGGACTGTGCGCAGGGGAATCCCAGCTGCAGCCTGGAGCTGTCTGGAAGTGAGGTGGCAATGGCACCGAGACGCCCTTGCTCTTTCCCTCCCCCCACGGTAAAGAAACTGCAAAGCTGAAGCTGGGTCCTGGCCCCACGGCCGTGCTGAGCCCCAGCCCCGCAGCCCTGGGGATGGGAGGTACGGTGCTGCCTGGGGCCCGGCGGCCTCGCCAGGCTGCTAATGCCTCTTGGTGGAGGACACCTTCTTCTTCCTGGCAGCCAGCATCTCGTAGAATGGGTCCCGGCTGATGGCTGCCCTGGTGGGGGAGCATGGCGAGTGTCAGCCAGCAGCTGTCCTGCTGGGGACAGCCCCCCTTTGCACCCCATGCGAAGCCCTTTCCCCCCACCACTCCCCACTCTGAGAGCAGGGGATGGCCCCCAGAGCGCTCACTTGATGCACTTGATCCACTCCTCCTTCTCCTCAGGCGTGGGGGCTGAGATGCGGTACACGGTGTGGTTGCCCTCCACCACCCGCCCGTCCGCCTCCGTCTTGCACGCCTTGATTACCTGGTCCTTGTTGTCTGGGATGTAGAGCTCAAAGCAGTTCTGCAGGGAGGAAGTCCTTCAGACACAGCCCCCACCCCGAGGGCAGTGGGGCACCCCGGGCTGGGGGGACGATGCAGAGCAGTGGGGCTCCCAGCACATCCAGCTCAGCAGGATGAGGACATGCTGTGACATCACCCCACAGCTGTGCCCTGTCACCACAGCAGGGCCCTCTGGCTCTCCCTGTCCCACCCTCCCCAGGTGCCCCTCCAGCCTCGCAGGATCCTGCCTGGCACTCACGGGTTTCTTGGAGTCCTCCACCTCACGGATGCTCAGGTTCTCCAGGGGGATGATGCCACGTGGCTCTTTATCCTGATGGGGCCAAGCAGAGGTTTTCATTAAAGACACCTCCAACTCCTTCCCAGTGCCCCATAGGAAGGGTTGAGCTCTTCCAGCACTCCATCCAACACTCCCTGTGCAGAGGCTGCCAACACTGCCCAGCCCTAGTCTGCATCCCAACCCCTAGGGCCATGGTGCAGGGCACAACACCCCCCGGAGGTCCCCACCCCGCACCCGTCGCTCTGCCCCAACCCCTGCTCAGGTCACTGACCGTCGTGTATTCAAAGTAGTAAAGGCAGTTGTCTGTCAGGATGAACCAGCGCCGCTTCCACGTCTTCACCCTTCCTCCTGGGAGCAGAGAGAGGAGGTTGGGGCAGCCCTGGTGCTGCTACACAGCACGGCACGGCAGCGCTGCAGCCCACGCGGACGCACACAGACAAGCAGAGGCAGGCAGCCCAGAGCGCCGGGCGCAGAGCAGCAGGCAGCACGCAGCACGCCGGCAGAGCACGAGCGGAAAGCAGGCGGATGAGGATGGAGACAGAGGGCGGTGGGAGGGCAGGGATGGGAGCACTGCTGTGCCCGTTTGCACCAATAAAACGCTGATGTGCAGGCAGAGGGTGCCGCAGCTCAGAGGGGCTGCAGGCCGCAGCCAGCCCTGCAGCACAGCCCACTGCCAAGGCAAGGCAGAGCTCAGCGCTGCAGCATGCAAACTTTGGCCAGAGAGTTCTACACCCACCACTGCGAAGGCAGAGCGCTCCCCCCCAGGCTCACAGAGTGCTGCAGTGCTGGGCCTGGCTCTGCCCTCACACCCCCAGCACGCTCCAGGCACTAGCTGCTCTGCTCAGCGCTGTGCTATGGGTGCCAGCCATGCTGCCCAGGGTGGGCACAAAGAAGCAATGTGTGCGCAAAGGGAATGTGCTCATTTCTTCTCCCTCTGTTTGGCTCTGCAGGAAGATTCCTGCCTCACATCCCCCCCATGCCACCCTCCTGCCCACCCATTAACCCGACCACAGACAGAGCCCGCTCCTGAGAAAGCCTCCACACCCCATTCCCTGCCCCAAAGCCAGGCCAGGGCTGGCATTTCCCAGTAAAGCCCCCCCTCCCCTGCTCACCTTGAGCCAAGCCCACCCAACGGCTCGAGGCTCGATGCCCTCCAGCCCCCACCTCAAGAAACTCCAGCTCTTCCCAAGCCCTCCTTGCAGGCTACAGCCTCACCAGGTGACAACATGCCAGAGCTCTGGAGGAGGAACCGCGTGGCACCGAGAACCAGCACAGCCCTGGGGCTGGCCAGAGTGAGGGGCCAGCGCTGCCCAGCTGGGCTCTGTGCTCCCACAGGCTGAGCCAGGGCAGCGCCTGTGCCCAGCACCAGGACAGCCACGAGCTCCAGCATGGCACAGAACTCTGCACATAAACTCCCACCTGCTCCCTGCACCCAGCCAGCTTCAGGCACGCAGGCTGGGCCCTTCCCGGATGCCCTGAAACACCACAATCCCAGCCCCATCCCTCAAGGTACTGGAAGCAACGACCAGTTGTGGATGGGTCTGAGGGCACACCAGCACCTCGGTGAACAGTGCTCACTGCCCCATTTGTCCTCAAGATGGGACTCAGGGCAGCAGAGGGAACCGGGAGGCCTCGGGGAGCGTTCGGCATCGGAGGGACCAGCAGCCACGTCCCTGCCCTGGTGGCTGCGGGTGCGGGGCTGCCCCCTGCAGGCAAGGTCCCCCCGGGCAGTGCGGTGGTTAGCAGCAGCAGCAATGAGACTAATCGCCAGCAATTAAAAACGAAAAGGAAACAAAGCCCCAGAGGCATGAGCAGAGCAGGGGATAGGGGTACGTACCTCCTGGAGTTGGGGGGCAAGGAAAGGAAGAGCCAAAATCATGGAAACATACAAATGAGGGAAAAAAGAAAATTAAAAAAAAAAAAAAAGGAAAAATAAAAATAAAAAAGAGGAAAACCCCCAAAGAACCCCCCTCGCCCCGCACAGAGCCATGTGTGTCAGCGGGACAGGGCTGCAGATGGGGAGCTTTGAGGGGACGGGCCAGCAGCACCACCACGGGGATAACAGGATAACATGCCCTGGCTCTGTGGCTGTGCCCCCCCCTCCCTCTTGCCCACAGCCCCAAGGGGGCTCAATGGTGCTGGGGCTCATGGGCTCTGCTACACTGTTGGTGTCCCTGGGCTCTGAGCAGCCCCAACCCTCGTGCTATGGGACCCTTCCACCAGCAGAGCGCTGGGATCGATGGGGACACAAGAGGCAGGGGCCAAGGGTTCTTCACGGCCCCTCATGCCCCCATCCCACAGCTGGGGAGCAGTTGGCGCTTTGTTCAGAGCCCAGGCAGGGCTCCGTGCCGCTCATTGCACAGAAAGGGATAAGGTCCTGATCCCACCTCACAGGGGTGGCAACAGAGCAAAAACTCCCCCCAGTGAGAGGACAGAGCCCCAACTTCAGCAAGAGCCCAGGGAAAGGCCCTGCAGCCCCTGCTCCTGCCAGCACCCCCCCTCCTCGCTCAACCCGGGCAGAGGTCCCCAGGAGGTGCCGAGATGAGAAGCTGCAGGAGCCAGGGTGTGGGGCAGGCTCGTGTCTGCGCGCTGGGCTGTGCAGCGGGGATGCCATGCACGCTGCCTGCATGTGGAGCCGGGATGCAGAGGTGATAATGCTGTGGGAAGGTGAGGCAGGGACCGCTCTGAGGCATGGAGGGGACACGCAGCCCGGGGGCAGCTCGCCGTTCGCTCCCTGGGGCTCCAATGGGACCCTGCTGTGCCCCAGTGCTGTGCAGAGCCCCCCAGCTCTGTGCTCTGACACCAGAGCCGGCACCAGCTCAGCACAGCAGCCTCGAGGCAGAATCCCTCTGGGAGCCCACGTGGCTGCAGCAAAGGGTCTCTCCAGCAGCAGCTCTGCTCCTGCTGCTCAGTGCGAGGCCGATGGAGGGACAGAGGTAAGGACACCGTCCCTGGGGGCTGTGCTCATGGCTGCAGCCCCTCATCCCTTGGCAGGGCTGTGCTCCACAGAGCCAGGTGCAGGCAGTCTGTGGGCATCACACTCATGGTTCAGCCCAGTTCCTGAGGCAGAGCTCACTCTGCACCCATCTGGTTGCCAGCACTCACCCAGCTTCAGCAGCCAGCCCTCCCGGTCGGGGTTGAAGAAGGTGTGGGTGAGGTCATTGCCATCATCCTCTGGGATTTTGAAGGGTTCATTCTTGATGCTCTCATAGAGATTCTGGTACAACCACACACGGTGTCACCTCTGTGAGCCCGCTGTGCCCCAGCCCTGAACCCTGGCATCCCATCCCTTACCCGCAGCAGCTCCTCAGGGAGGTCCCCCCCATCGTTGATGCCACGGTTCATGGCAATAAAGCGCTCTGCTGTGGGTTTGTCCTTGACGTTGGGGTTGTGCAGGCTGGTATTCAGCATGATGATAGCAAAGGAGAGCACATAGCAGGTGTCTGCGGGGACAGAGGGGACGGTCAGGTGCAAGGCAGGACATGGAGCTGGGCACAGGCCCGGAATGTGCTCACCTGTGGACTGGAAGACGCCGGGGTTGCACTGGCAGTACCGCTGTGCAAAGGCCTCCATCATCCGATCGATCTTCTGTGCCTCTCCTGGCAGCCGAAAGCTCCACAGGAACTGCCTGAGGACAGCAGGCACAGCACTGTTTTGGGGCTCTGTGCACCCTCCTGCCCTCAGGGCCCTGCAGGGCACACAGCTCACAGCCCGGCCCCCCTTGGTCCCCGGCTCACCGCAGTGCCTGGACGAGGTTGAGGTCCGTGAACTCGTGCAGCTCCACGAAGGCATGCAGGACTTGGATGTTGAACTCATCCCTGCAGGAACAAAGCCAGAGCACGAGGTGTGTGTGATCAGCTGGGTCCTGTGACTGCCATGCGGCCCCCTGCCCCGCTCTGCTCTCTGCTCCTCTCAGGGTAGGGAACTTGTGGCTGTGGCCATCCTACGGCCCGGTTTGCACACAGCAGCCCCTCCAGGAGCCCAGCCACAGACCGTGACACTCAGCAAGGGGCCAGAGCCTGATGTCCTGCTGGGGGCCCTGGAGCCAGCCCAGCTGCACCCTGCAAGGGCTGCACCATCTCCTCCTGCACAGGACCGAGCTGCTCCAGGCCTTGCATACCTCTCACCCAGGTAGTCCCCAATGGCTGTCTTGTTGAGGCCCTCTCCCTTGTAGAGGAACTGAGCGATATCCTCACACGTGTTCTTCAGCAAGTCGTTCTCAATCAGGAACTGGATGCCCTGGAGCAGAGCAAGAGGCATTGCTTTGGGTCGTGCTTCCAACCCCATTCCATTCCCTGCTCCTGGCTCTGCTTGGCTCAGCACCCAGACCATGGTGTGCAGCACACCCTGCCGAGCCTGGTGCCAGTCCCCAGTACCTTCTTGGGATCCATGTTGAACTTCTTCCTGCCCATTGCCACCTGCTTGTTTCTCTGCATGTTTTTCCTGCAGGACATAAAACAGCTTTGAGCGTCAAAGAGAGTCATAGAAAGGTTTGAGTAGGAAAGGTCATGAAAAATCACCCAGTTCCAATACAGGCTGGAGATGTCCCCCACCAGCCCTGGTTTCCTCCTCCCAGCCTCCTGCCCCGTGTAGATGTGACCAGAAGCAGAGCTCCTCAACCCATGACAGGCTCCCCAGCACCAATCTGGGCACAACCTGCACAAACTGGGGAAAATGCAGCACCTGGCACTCAGCTCCCCTCCTGCTCCACTCTGATGCTGCCAGGCCCTGAGTATGGAGCTGCCCTGGGTTTGCACTGTGCAGACCATTCCAGCAGCCTCCTTTTGCCTGAGAAGGGGCAGCCTGGCATTGCAGCGGGGCTGTGGGGACAATGTGAGGGCAATTGGAAATGACACAGCGAGTCAGCTCCCACCAGGACCCCCTAATCCCATGCTGGCACTGCTTGCACCAGCCCAGAATAACAAAGTCTGTCAGTCTCTGTGGCCAGACAGGGGATGAGCCTTGGAAAAACAGACTTCTGGAGGAACAATTCAGCCTGGGATCCTGCAACTGCACTGAGGAATTAGAAGTGTCTGGGAAAGCCACACGCAGCAGCACCCATGGGACAGGCCAGCAGCACAGCACGGCTCACCTCTCCTCTGTGGAGCCCAGGTTCTCGATCTCATTCGTCACTTCTGCGATCTCATCTTTCAGCCGCTGAGTGGAGAGAGCACACAGTGAGCCAGGGCCTGCCTTCCTCCCACCCCCAGGTGCCCAGCAGAATGCAGGGCACCCCACAGACTGAGGTGGGGATTGTGCCAGCCCTAGAGCTACTCCTCCCACAGACCCCCATGTCTCCCCCTGAGTGCTGTCCTGGGGCTGAAGCAGCTCCTGGGGCACAGGACAGAGGGGAACCGATTGCACCCCGCTGCTAATCCCCCCGCAGCACTGCCACACTCTGTGCATGAAGGAAGGAAGAGATTCAGAGGTTAACAAAATTACCCCTAATCCCTTTAGATCATACCCAACATATGGCAGTAATTAGCCTGTGCTGCCTTAATCAGGGACATGACGGATGAGCGTCCCAGATGAGCGCTGACCTCACAGCCACTCGCCAGGACAAAGCCCTGGCCCAGAAGCACAGTCTCTGTCTGTGCCAGGGGGTGGCACAGGAGATGTCAATGCCTGGGCCACAGGATAGAGTACAATCTGGAGCTCTTCCCTGCAGGGCTATCCCTGCCACGGATGGGGCAGCAAATCACGGGGTCGTGCAGCAGCTGCTGACCCCCTGGGCCCAGCTCTCCCTGCCCTGCATTCCCAGCAGCTCCAATTTTCTGCCCCAGAAATTCCACAAGAGTCTTTGCAAGCAGCAAGGAGCAGGAGCTGGCAAGGAAAGGGGACAGGAGCACAGTGCCAGACCACAGCTCCTGCATGGGCACTGCGGCTGTGGGGCAGCCCCATCCAAAGCTGCCTCTTCTCCTGCTAGAAGTGAGGTGAGGGTCCCAGGATGGGGTTGGGCTCAAGCAAGAGGCCTCATCTGGGTCAGCCAGGGATGGGGATGCAGGCGTCCATGCAGCAGCCCTGAGTGCCATACCTGAATGTCAGCCAGCAGCTCCTGCTTGCGGCGGCGGATGTTTTCCAGCTCCTGGCACTCCTCCGGGGTCAGGTCACTGGGCACTGTGAGGGACAAGGACAGCACAGGGGATCACCCTCACGCCAGGATCCTGCCAGCAGCTGGCATGTGGTGCTACTGGAGGATCTGGTGAGCCCCAGCCCTGCATGGCCAAGAGCTGCCAGCGGCACGCAAGGAATGCGATGGACACTGTGCTCCCCAGCTGGGCAGCGGCTGTGGGGGGAGCCTGGCCCCACAGATTCCTGCTGATTTAGTCTGAAGCAGTAAGCTCTGGCCCAGCCTCTGGTGCCACTGCAGCCTCTAACCCCTGTGCTCACTGCAGCCATGGCACCACACAGCTGGGAGGATGCCCTGCTCCTCGAGTGGCACTGCCGGCAGCTCCCGCTCAGCCCCGTGCTCCTTCCTCCATTCCAGCCTGGCTGATCCCAGCCCTGCAGCCCCCACAGGGACCCAGAGCCACCCGAGCGATGCTAAGCCACGACGGGTGAACCCCGGAGAGAGCTGGCTCCGGGCCGTCCTTGGTGCCTCCTCCATGCTGAATGCACCCACCTGAATGGAGGTGAGAGCCAGTGCACCCCAACACGCATCACTGCACGGGGTGACACCTGGCTGCCTTGCTTTACCCACAGCAGCCGGGGCTGAGCCACACGCTCCATCGCCCTTCCCTCACACTGCAGCTCAGGGGTGACATTCCTGCTGCTCCCCAGCGCATGACCTCCTGCTCTGCACTTACATGGCACCCGCTGCTCCTGTTCCCAAGGTCACCCTGGCAGCCCCCGCCTCCCCCTGCCCTACCATCGCCTTTCAGCTCACATCCTACAACAAGGGCATGACCAAAACTCCAAGATTGGTGCCTGCAGAGCAGAGCTCTTGCCACAAAGCACTTCACGTCACTCTTCCCCCACCTATCCCCAGGTGCCACCACAGTCCCCAGGTCCCTACTGCCCCCTCCATTCCACCCTGTGCTGTCCCAGGCCCAGCTCAGCCCAGCACTCCTTGGGGGCCCAACAGCCAGGACCCTCCATCCCCTCTCTCACACCCCAGCACCGTCTGCTCTCTCCAGCGCCGTCCCCAGTGCTGTTCCCCCCTCCTCGCCAAGGCTTGCAGTGCCTCTGGGGTGGTGGCTGTGCTCACACGAACCGAATGTCCCAGCTCAGCACTTTCCTCACTCCGCTCGCGTTCCCCGATGAGGTTCCTCCTTTAGAGAAATCCCCTCTGCAAAGGTCAGCAGCAGCTCCAGCTTGCGACACGATCCCTCTGGACTCGACGGAATACTTCCCAATATTTCCAGCCTCAGATATCCGAGTTACAGCACCAGGTTCTGAACTATCTATGCCCAGAATGCTGGAGGCACTGCTCCGTGGGCTGCTCAAACCCTCCCCAGCACTGGAATGGAGTCGGTTCCACTGGAGCACGGCCTCTCCGGTCTGGCTGTGTCCAGCACCCTGCAGGATGTGGCTTGCTGGGAGTTGCAGTGTGGGGCCGTGTGGGAGGTGAAATTCAGTGCCAGACCGCAGTCCCCCCAGGCCTGCAGAGGGTGGGTGGACGGGTGGGAGGCTGCAGCAGCGATAGAGCAGTGCAGGCACGCAGTAGGCGCAGAGAGCCCCGGGGGAACGCTGTCTCTGCCCACCTCTGGGCAGTGTGGGCAGGGGGCTCAGAGAGACTCATAGCAGCCACAAAACCCATCCCCCCCCCCATCCCCCCCCTAGCCAGCCTGCCTGCTGCTGTGCTGGGAGAGCACTCGTGACACGGCCCAGCCGTGTCAGCAGCAGCAGGAGGAAGAGAAACCCCAGACGCAGAGCTTTTTTCAGCAAAGGACGCAGGCGTTAACCCTTCCATGGCGCCGAGTGGAGCTGCAGCAGCCTCTGAGCCTCAGCCCTGCACAAGGCTGTAAGCGGGGGCTGGAGCAGAGCACCAAGTCCAGCAACCACACCAGGCTGTCATCCCAGGCTGCCGTGCTGAGAGCAAGGATTTCCAGCACAAACCAGAAAGCACCAATACCGTGTGCCATCCCCCCAACCTCTGCAGAGCAATGCAGGGGAGCAGCTGCCTCACCCCCAGGGCAGCGAGGAGCATGGCAAGGCTCCGTCCTGGCTGCAAGGCACAGGAGCACATACCTCGCTCACACCGTGCACTGAACGGACACAAAGCCCCTCTGCATGGCACCCAGCCCCACCTGCCTCTTTCCCACCCGCTGCCCCATGCAGGCTGCTGGCCGCTCACCGCCGCCCTGCACCCCGAGGACCATCCTGCCGGGCCGTTTCCTTCTGCCCACGTCCACACAGCGCTGCAGAGGTGCTGCCCTTTGGGGTGCCGACAGCTGCCCCCTCCCAGCGCTTCCCGGGTGAGTCAGGGCAGCGCCGGGCCAATGAGCTCCGTGCTGTGCCAGGCGTCATCGCAGCCTGGCCGGGAGTTGGCACCAGCAACGCCCGGTTCCTGTGCAGCCAGAGCCCCGCGCCCCCTCCTCGGCCTCCAGGGTCGCTGCCGCCCACCCGGCCCGGCCCTTCCTTCCTCAGGGGCTGCCAGGATGCATGCGGCTCAGCACGTCCCGAGCTCAGGGCGGTGACACCCGGGACCCCTCTCCCACCCCAGCCGGGGTCCCTACCCTGCCTTGAAGATCTGGCGCTGCCCAGCCATACCCCCCAGCTGTGGGTTCAGGGCCCAGAGGCTGTAAGGGCCACCACCTGCTCTCATCTCCCGCAATGGTGCCGTGCCTGCAGCAGCAGAGCCCTCGACAAGGCCCTGTCCTGCTGCAGCTGCCTGGAGAGACCACAAGAGCTCTGCCACATTGACTCAGCTAATTCCTGCTCCACGGCGCGCGATGGAAAAACGGCATCCAGAGCGCTGGCTGCAGGGATCTCCCAGGAAAGCCCAGGGAAGAAAGGCCTAAAAAAAGGCTCACATTGGCCTTTCAGCTGAATGCTGTGCTGTGGGGCCACAGCCCTCCTGCTGCACAGGTGCTGCACAAGCAGAGCTGAAGACCGCAGGGACACCCCAGCCCAAGGCATGGGCTTCTGACCTCAGGGCATTGCCTGTGGGCTCCACTGTGGGGCTCCTGCTGCACCCCACTGCTGGGGGGGGGGACTGAGAGGCCCCAAGAAACTTCCTGCCCCCGCCCCAGTGCACCACATCCTGTTTTCACTATGCTGTGTGCACATCCTGGGTTGCGTCAGCCCTGTTCTTCCCCACAGACAGTTGAGGTGCGTCAGGAGCACGGCTCAGGGACGGGCAGCTCCAAGATAGAATCCCCCAGCCCTGCCCCACAGCTGAGAGCTGGCTGGGATGCTCAGCCCCTTGGAGCAGCCTTGCCTTGACACCTCATCTTCTGCACCCCTACCCCCAGTAGGGAACCTACCCCGCTAGTTCCAGGCTCCTGCACCCCCTGAGCACAGAGCCCAGCTCGGTCACAGGACTGGAGCACCTTGGGGGTACATAATGGAGCCACATCCACCCTCACAGAGCTACACCTTCCTGCAGCCCCACGTGGGTTCCAGGAGTGCATCCCACATCCTCCTCACTTATACTCCATTCCCAGGTCCCAGCTTAGGAGCAGAAGCCTCCAGACAGACGGCAGCAGCTCACAGGCACTGCCAGCCCACAGTGGCAGCTGTGACACAGCAGGCGCTGGGCTGCCCCAGCCAGGTTTTGCCTGGAGAATGTAGGCTGGAGCTGTGCTCACAGCCACGCATGCTCGCTCCTGCTCCGACTGGAGTAGCAGTGAGGGCATCACCCACGGCAGCGCTGGGGCAGGGGGGTGAGGGGCTGCTGGACACGTCTCAGTGTGCTACATGTACCCACTGTGCTCCCACAGGCTCCCCAGCACCCCATTCCAGCAATATGGTGCAATACCAGCCGCACCCGGAGCCCAGGGCTTGCGGGGGCCCAAGCCTGGCAGCGCACGGGGGAAGGAGGCAGCAAGAAGACTGAGACTCTCTGCGCTGCTGTCAGCACGAGCCATATGGAGCCAGAGCTACGGGCACCTCATCTGCTGGGGGGACAGGGATGCTGCAGCGAGCAGAGGGCACGAAGCACCTACCTGCCGTGGTGGCCACGGAGGGGCAGAGGAAGGCCTGAAAGCTGGAGGCGCAGAGCTCGCTGACCGTCCCCATGCTGCGCAGCGCCGGCTCCCCTGGGGCAGGCAGAGGGCAGGCGGGCACCACACAGCAGCAGCAGCTCCCTGCAGCCGGGGCTGCCCCGGGTGTCCCCGCTCCTCCTGGAGCAGGATAAGGCAGCTCTGGCAGCGGGAGGCTCCAGCAGCAGGAGCCCACGCGCCCAGCCCCAGCCAATCCCGCTCCGTGCCGGCACAGCAGCTGCTGGTGTTCCTGGGCACCGGCCGGCAGCTCAAAGCCGCTTGGAGGACGCAGAGTTGGGAAGTTCCCAACAGCACCCCTGGCCTCAGGCTGCCTGCCCCCCGCCAGCCCCAGCACCCAGGCGGCTGATGGTGGGGTATTTTTAGAGCGGTTTTATCCCTCCGTATTAGAGCTTTAAGCATCAAGAGCTGCTGGTTGCGTAGCAACCTTCCCTGCATAAAAGGAAGGTGCATAAAGAGGCACAACGGGCTGGAGCAGGCGTGGGGAGAGGGGTGCTGCCACAGCCCCCAGTCGTGGGGCACAGGGGAACGCTGCTCCCCAGTATGGCCCCGACGGACTTGGGCACCTGGGAGCGCAGAGCGGGCAGCTTGGAGCTGGAACACCACGGCTGTGCTGGAGACGATTCCCCAGGCCCTGGCAGCTCCCACAGCAGGAGCTGGGGCTCTGACTGAGCTATTGGCCCCCGGCAGGGCTGGGGGCAGCGTTTGGCCCCACCGCACCCGGCCCCCAATCTGCCAGCCCCACAGGCGCCAAGCGAGCCCAAACCGGACAGACAGCTCCTTCCCTCCCTGCAAGCAGGAGTGATTCCCCAGCGTGGGGCAAGTCCGTGAGTAACAAACTCCAGAGCCTGTCGGGGCATGAGGCCACGTCCTGCAGACGGCACCTGGGACAGCTGGGACTGCTGCTGGGAGCCTGAGCTCTGCTCACCTGTACTGGGCAGCACTGAGATGGGCTGAGATGGGAGAACTCCAAAGTGGGCAGGCAGTGCTCAGATGGGGAAGGGCTACGGGAATGGACACAGGGCCTTGAGGGATGCAGTGTTGGGCACAGGCAGGAGTTACCCAGGTATTGGGAGCAGCTGTGGATGGGTGGGAAAGAGATGGGAGCAGTTGCTCCCAGGCGCTCATCACCTCCACGACTGAGTTGCACTGCTTCCCCTTCCCGGGGAAGCAAAGCAGCTGCTGCCTCCTCCTACATAGAGGTGAAAGCTGTAAGGAGCCGCAGGGACACAGGGCTGGGCCAGAGGAAGCCTGTGCAGGGAGGGCAGCCATGGGCACTTGAAACGAGCTGCACCAACTGTGGCTCAGGCCCTGGCCTCTGTCTGCCCAAGAGCAGCCCTGGGAGTGGTGCAAGACTGCTCTGCTTCCACCCTGCAGCCCCAGCTCTGGGCAATGGGCGCAGTACTGTGCACCCAGAGCCGTGGCTGGGCTGAAACAACAGCTCAGGGATGCGTGGCCCTGCCTGGGCCTCCATGCAATTTCTGCGTGTCAGCAGTGCTGCTCATCACACTCTGCTCTGTCTACTTTGGCTAAAGGCCTTTCTCACAACACTGCATGCTCCGAAGCCCCAATATCTCTCTGCCCCACACTCCCTGAGCCCAGGCTGACCCCAGTCCCACACTGCCTGTTCTCCCAGCAACCTAGAGCTCACCTCAGAGCTACACACAGGGCTTCACCCCCGTGTCCCCACAGCCCCCAGTGCCTGCTGCAGGGCTGAGCCTCCAAAGCGCCCCACTGAGCCCATCCTAAGGCACCTGCTGGGACCTGCCCAGACAGCAGGGCTGGCAACGGGCTGCTCGTCCCCAGCCCACCCCGGCGCTGCCCCAGCTGCGGGCCCCCGGCACAAGCCGCTTTGCAGAGCTCGCATCAACCCCGCTTTGAGAAATCCCTTAATCCTCCAGGGCAGCGCCAGCGGTAATCCCTCGGTGCTGCAGGATTACCCCAGGGCCGGGCCCAGCCCGGGACACAGCGCTGGGACAACGGCGGCGCTCCGACGGTCCGATTCCGAACAGCACCGCGGGGACAGCCGGCCCGTGTCCGCCGCTCCGCTCCCGGCCGGGGCTGACGGGATGGCAGCGGCCCGGTCCGGGTGGGCACACAGCTGTGCCACCA
>NW_024884851.1:0-22128 GCF_019232065.1 Centrocercus urophasianus | reverse complement strand
GGGAGAGGGAGAGGGAGAGGTCCAAGACGTAATGAAATCTGTTTCTGGTGACACAAGAAATGAGCTGAGAGTTCCTTAAGAGTGTTAATAGGGATATGACCCTGTATTTATACTGGACAGGATCAGTTTCCTTTTTGGGTTCACTCACTATGTGCTTTAAGTACACAATGCCAATATTCAAGACACAATCCTGCAATGTCATTACAAGGTTCCATCACACTCACTTGCACATTTCCTTTGGCACAGCAGATTTTTTTTGATGGGGGACAGGGTCAACAGTCAAGAAATCCCTGACCTCTAATAAGTCAGCAGGAGAAAAAAAAGACTTGATAAGCACTTTAGCTGTTCTCAAATTCATAAAAAAACATAATGTTGTGGAGATTATAATGTTCCTGTAAGAGTACTACATGAATAGCAAGACACTTCTCCAAGGAGAAGGGATTTAGGATCGGAGACAAGAAAGGGTATCTGGATTATCTTCTCAAGGAGTTTGTTATGGACCAAAACTTAAGTAAAACATGAAATCCCTGGGAATGAAGACAGTGAGTTTCAGATCATGCTGTGAGCAAAATCTCAAAGTTCTGCTTTTTCTCTAATTTTGCACCTTTCACACTGCAGGATAGTCTTTTTTCAACTTCGGTCTGCTTTCCAACCTTCTTGCGCAAAGGTTAAAAAGAATGTATTGATTATACTGTGAAGTGTGCCAATGACATTTCTAAGGTTGTGTAGTACAAATCTATAGATAGCTCTGGAGTGTTCATGCTTGATCAAGTTCTTGTTATTACTGGGAGAAGCTCAGACCTAAACAGATGAGAGATGTTTCTCAAATTACCCAGCTCAGTAAAATATTTTCCTGATTTGAAGCATTTTAACTTCCCCTTGCTATTAATGTACTACAAATCACAGAAGAGTCTACAGAAAGGAACCAGGATGAAATCCTGCTTATGGGAGATCTGTCACCAGCTTCACAGTCATCCGTATTTCACTTCAGGTTCCTGATATAAACAACAAGACATATAAATCTTTGTTTGCAAGCAAACATTCATCAAGGTAGTTGTGTCAGCTCTGCTCCTGGGCCCTTTTTTCTGCCTGTTTTGCAGCTGTCACATCAAGCCTTGAGCTATTCTTCCCTCTCTCTCTTGTACCAGAACAGGACAAGAAATTCTGAAACTTAATGTCTTGTTGCTGTCTTTGCTCGAGTATGTCCAGGAAAAGTGGAATAAGTGAAGTTAGGCTTCTTAGGGATTGTGTCCTGTGGTCGGAGCATGCAGCATCTCATCACAGAGGAGCTGACACTCTTTATGTTGTTGGAGCATCATGACACTTCTTTCCTGAGAAGGTTCCCTGATTTGAAAGGATTTGTCTTCCTTGGGAAATTTTCCCTCAGGTTGATAGAAGAAGGTTCCCTCCTTCACTAGCAGTCTATTTTCACAGACTTTTTTTGGAATGTTGAGAATGATAAAGCTGCCAGCCGATTGTCACCCGTAGTCTTGTAGTAATTCCTACATATATAGTATAAGTAGGTCCTGGCACACTTTACATATGGTGTTCTTTCTGTTCCTTTGTGAGCATTCATGGGCCCTGTCTGGAGGAAACTTCGTGAAACTTTGCATTGCTACCTTTTCCAACACATCAAAGTTGATATTCAATCCCATATAGAGTTGCCTGACTGTAATCTGCCTGACCAGATGACCTGATCCAGATGCTACACATTTCATGCCATAACAGCTGTGCACAGCCATGGCACGTCCTTCTTGTTGGTGTCATCACTGCTGAAATGCACCATCCACTGCCTTACAGTGCTGACATCCAATATTTGGTCACCATAAACATTCAGCAAGCACTGATGAATGTTACTGAGTGCCAATTTTTCCACATGGAGGAATTCAGTCACACACTTTTGCTTCATACACACTTCCATGACAGATTCCACTGTGTCCCTCTGCTGCCATTTGTCACATGACAACAAAATATAATTGAATACTGATGGGAAGGCTCAACTTCTACTATTATACCACCAACTTCTGCCTCTGATATCATGAGTCAACCTAGTAAAATAGGAGGCGTTACTTTCAGAGCACACATAAGGTTTAGTCACAATAGCTCCAAAACTTTCAGTGGCACTTTACGTCTAGCAACTGCTCGGCTCTGTATAGTTTTTGTTGCTATTAAGTCTTTCTTGATCCTACTGATAAAATGAGAAAAAAAACATGCAATAATCCTTCAGGGGAATAAACAAATCAACCCTATGGTCTCAAATGAGTGCTGAGACACAGGTCTCAGGGCTGACACTTGAGCTCCAGACTTGAAAATCTGCTTTGCCTGTGTGTCAGTCATGGCTGCGAATACCGAAAAGCTAAATGTCTCTTTGCTGACAGGAATTGCATATGTCAGAGAGCAGCTCAACTCATGAGTCACTGGCTAAGCAGATGTCAGAAAGCATGATACCTAAAGTTGATTTCTGATGGAAATATCAAAAGAGGTGCCTCTGATGCTGAAGTTACTCCTTCATATTTGCTGCTGGTTCGTAACTATTTTCTGCTCCGCACCCATCTGCCATGAGAGCAGCTGTGGTATTCCTACCTTGCGTACGTATTCAGACAGAACTAGACTGTGTCCTTGTAAATGAAGTATAAGACTAGCATAACTTTTAGGTTTTACTCAAAGCTACTGTTCTGAAACTACCTATAATGCTATCCCTTCGATATGAGCAAAATTTAAGTATTCGGAAATATAACATACACTTTATATATAGGAAAAAAAATAGTACATTTTAAGGATTCTTTCTAGAATTTTTTCTCCACAAGGTTTTTAGTGATTTCTACTGTAAGTGACCAAAATAGATAGATAGATAGATAGATAGATAGATAGATAGATAGATACCCTACAGTACAAATTTTTCACTATTCCCAGGCCCACATCTCCAAATCTGATAGCACAGTGTCAAGCTCCCTAAAGGATTTCTATCTGTGAGCAGACCCAGGACAAAAAGGTAAAATTTGTCTATAAAGAAACTGTTGTCTCTGCTTTATGTTCAGAGGTACATTCAATCTTCTGATCTTTTGTTCTCCTGTTGTTTTTTTTTTTGTTTTTTTTTTTTGTCAAATAACTTGATATTATTTCTGAAATATCTCAATCTGTTCAAGTAATAATAATACTACCATTCTTTGATGTTTTCCCTTTTATTTTGAGATCTTGAAGCACTTCATAAAAAAAGATAATTGTTATTGGTTTCCATTTATACATTTGGAGACCAGAGCATAGAATATTAAAGTAATTTTGCAAAAGCCATTCTGCAGAGCCAAGAATAAACAGTGCAATTTTCTTGTGTCTTGCTTCTCTGTACAATCCTAATTCCATAAAATGCTGAAAAGTTATATGATAAAGCATACATATGTCACATTCAAACACAGAAGTTGGGAGTAAACAAAGTGAAAGAAGGGATAAATGCTGCTCCCTAAATAACATGGCATTACCAGGATCAGTGTCAGCTCTACAAGTCGGAATTTCCACTGCTGTCTACGCAAATTTCTGCAGGTTAAGATGTTTTGCATATGACCACACTCAGATTTCTTCTTAAAGAATCACAGAGTTTTATCTGTCCTAACTGGAATTTATGTTGTTCTTGATGCACCCACTGTCTGAACTTATGCAATCATTTCATCACCTCTCAAGAAAGCAGCACTCATGGTCGTTTCACTTCATTTTGCAGAATGTGCAAAATGCAGGCTTTGGTAGGTTCCTCATCAACGTATTCCCTTTGGCCCAGAAATTTTGTGCGTGTGTGTGTGAGAGAGAAAATTTTTTCAGGTTTTTATTCAAATCAGTTTATACATTTACCAGTATTTTTCCCAAGCTTCATGACTCTCCCGCAGAGACTAAGCTTCGTACACTTGATGTTCATAGAGCTATGTCCTTTCATCTTTCTAGAACAAAGACATTTTGAGAATCTCTCAGGCTTTTTGTAGCTTTTGGTAATAAATCCAGGGGGACTTTTTTTACTTCCTAGAGGCTCTCAGAGGGGTTTCAAATTGTGTGAGGGCTCACATGCACTGAACAAACTGTCCTCCTCTCAATTAGGGCTCCCTTTACTAAGGTTCAGGCAATATCTGTAGCATGTTTTAGGGCAACTCCCACTTATGAGCTATGCAGGGCAACTACTTCAAATTCAGCTCATATTCTCACCCAAGGTTGCTTCAGGATAACAACTTCTGGATGAGGTCCCCTAGAGTTGTTAATCAGATAAACATTTCATTTCTTTCTTCTTGTGAGGTAATTGTTACAGTGGGATCCAGGTAGACCGTTACTGGAGGAGAAGAGATTATTTTATGAAAAACAAAGTTGTCTGAGATGTCTGGATAGATAGATTCCTTTCGCCTTCCCCCTAGACCTAACAAGGACTTGTATACGTACAAGAACATGAATCTGGGACTACTTTGCTGATTTGTCCTGCGTTATGAAATAGAAGCATTTACAGCCCTCGTGGATGCCCCTGGTTTAAAAGATAAGAGTTTGCATTTGTGAGGTATACACCACGTGGCCAAAAGTATTTCAGAGATTACCCACAATATTCTTACCATAAAGTCTATATGTACATTTTTTATCATCTTGTAAGTTTGCTTGTATGTTTTCTTCTAAGTTAATCCAAGTTATGAGCCTTCTAAGCCAAAAAGTGCGACAGGATCAGCTATTGTGTTAGTATTTTAGTTAAGATTATATGTCACATTTCTAGACCTGTTTAAGAATGTTTAATTTCTAAAAAAATTCTACTCATCAAAGGAATTAATGATTTGAATAGTCATATGAATTTTCTATAATTATCTGAGATAAGCTAAATATCAAATAAGAATATTGCGACCTGCTGTAGGGAACCTGCTTTGGCAGGGGGGTTGGATTCAATGATCTCTGGAGGTCCCTTCCAACCCCTACAATTCTGTGATTCTGTGACTCTGTGTGAATATCCTGCGGTCAATTTATGTCACTGGACAGTAGATGAGTTGGAGTGAAACATGAAACTTAAATGAGCTTGAAAGGGATCAAAGAAGGTGATTCTCCTTGCACAAGTGTTTGAGTACCTTTTTCATCAGGGAATCATACTTTTGTATAAGGCCAGGTATCTAGTGTTGCTATTTATTCTGTCTACATCTTGGTCAGCAAGGCACAGCTAGAGGGAAGCCGTGGCTCTCTAAAAGCCTCTTTCACCATCAATCCCACTGAGATCCAACTGAAACTGCAGATTCAATACCAAAGAAGAAATAAGCTTTCAAAATGGACAGTATAATTTCTGCAAAGGGCTAAGGAAGGGGAAAAGAACTGTGACTATACGATGCTGATTATCTGGAGATCTCTCTGACACAGATATTCTTTGGTCTTCATGCATGGTTAGGAAAAGAAAGCTGAGTCAGTTATTTGTATTCCTGAACTGTTTAGTGTACAAAATCATATATGCATAAACAACATGATAGGATGGAGCATTTTTTATAATGCAGTGCATCTGACACACATCTAGGTCATTAATTAAAGAGATTCTTTCTATTCCAGTTAATTTAGGGGATCTAAATCTTAATATAGTTTAGAAGCCAGAGGTGAAAAAGATCTGGAAACTTGTCAGTTTCTTGCCAGTGCAAGATGCTTCTGAGCTGAAAGATGTAACTGATAATGGATAACCTCTTCTGAGTTCTTTTCTTACTTGCATAATTAAAGTCAAGGAATAAAAAATAAGACTTGAGATTATATTTGAGCCACGAGTCTTCAAAAAGTTATTACAAACAACAACTTTGTCATGTGGAGAAGATCACACTTCAATTGCAAGATTGTGAAATCAGGATGCTAAGCAATGGGTAACAGGTTTGAGAGACACATTCAGCTACGGGGTTCAAGAGAATTGAGGACATTTGCTTTCATTTTTGGGATAAAAGTAATGTTTTAACAGTATTGACATAAAAAATAAAGATCTTGTTTTAGATGATAAATTTCATCTAGACAACCCTTCAAAAATGAAATTTCTCTTACTTAAAATATTTTCAAGATTTCAAAATCTGATCCTGAGTTACTTATCCTGATTTTGTCAGAATTAATTGTATAAAGAATGATCTGTGAAACCTAAGTATAAGAAAAGTAATTTTAGCAACAGAGATTGAGTTGAAATAATTAGTAGAATGATATAATGTGCACACCAATTCTTGACAAACATGTTATTAGTCAAAAAGAAAATGCTGTACCTGTAATTATGGAATAATGTTATATTCTGAAGAAGATAATATTTTACAGTATGTCAAAATGAAGAAAAAGCAGTCTCCTCACATAGATAGTTTAGAAATGTAAATGATTTGTACAGTATTCACTAGATGTTTTACTGTAACTTACAGCAATGAATTTTCATCTTCTAAAACCGATTTCAGCTTTGTGAAAGAAGCTGGATTGGTATCATATGGACTAAACTCCTCAATTTATCCAAATTACAGATGTGTTTCAGGAACTGTAATTTTCCAGAAGCTATCATGTCAACATGTCTCAACCCTGACCTACTTATGGTACCTTCAAAGATGAAAGTGTTTTTTAGACTCCTAATCCTTTCAATCCTTGTTTTTTTTGCTGAGCTGCCAATCAGTGTCCCAGAAGACACAGAGAGAGGAGGTTCGACGTGGACACCAAGGTTTGAACCATGAAGTCATACTTTGGAGTTGTTCCCATTAACAAGCAGGCATGTACCAACAGTTTCCCACCACGATACCTGACGATATCAGTTTTATCTCTTCACCTATTCTTACGATATGAAGCAGCTGTGCTGTCTCACATTCTAGCCCATGAAAACTGCTGGCAAGAATTGATGAATTTTTTCTTAATTCTGACTTCTATACACCTCCAATTATTCACTGCATAATACAATCTCTTTTCTATTTGATTTCAACTAAAGAGTTGCACCAGTATGTACATGTATAAGCACTTATGAAGATGGGTAGGCCCAATTCCACGGAGGTGATAGACTGCAATCTCCATCATCCAGTCTCCTGTGAATTTAAATCATTTAAATCCTGAACATTTATGTCCTTTGAATGCTATAAAATTTAAATCCTTTATGAATTTCTTTGGGAAAAAAAATGAATCAAGAATAAATGATAAGATTAAGAAACCAATTGTTCATCTGGATTTTGAAATCCATCATGAATTTTCTAAATCTCAAACTGTTCAGTTAGGTTTTATTTTTCACTTTTGATGTGCTTGATCTTAAACCATTTAGTAGTAAAGTAGAAAAATTACAAATCAGCCTGGTTAAATTAGAATATTCATAAAGAGAAGTGCCATAAGAACATCATTTAGTATCTCAAGTTCACTTACATAGTTCAAATAGATGAAAAATACTGCTCAGTAAAAAATAGCGCATATATATCGGGATCAACACCAAGCCTTTTCTATATACGCTGGGATTTTAGCATCTCTAGGTATTGAGAATAATCCTCCATTATTATTAAGTTCTTTGGAAATCTAAACTTCTGGACACTAGGCTGAGGAAATAGTAGATCCTGGTCCACTCTGAGCTGGCGATCTCTCTATACCAGCCTAAAAGCAAGGCATGCCACCATCATTCTCACCTTATCGGCGCTAGGATGACCAACTCTTAGAAAGTACGTATCTGTTCTGAGTAGGACTAGGCTTGGTAATATTCTAGACATTTTTACCTTTTTGTTTTCCAGCTTCACTTTTTCACGTTTGCATGTAAAGATATAAAATAATACCAAAAAATGGGAGGAAAGCAGAAACAAACATTCTAATCTGCAGTAAAAATATGGTAGAAGAAACTAGTGGAAGCTCAGTGGTACAGAAGATCCATTACAACTGTTTAATGAGAAAGCTGAGCCTCTGGAACTTACATCCACTCCGAGAAAAGACTTCCACAAGAGCCAGAGATACGGAGTTGCTTGATCATCCCCCAGGCCTTTTTTTGTGACCCTTATTTGAAAGGTAAGAAAGGCACAGATTCCTTTTGTGGTGTTTGGTGTACTTTGGCAGTTTGTCTGTTTGTTTGTTTGTTTGTTTGTTTTACAGTGACTGTAACTTGAATATTTTTTAAATACAGAATATGTTTCAGGAACATTAAAGATTGGAAACTATGGAAAGAAGAGATTATACAGTGGAAGCAATAGAGAAAGCTTAAATCCAATTACACCCATGATCCTGTTCAATCTTATTGTTCTCAAAGTCTTCAGATACATTTGACTTACCAGTCTCCTTTACCAGGACAGCATAATCTGAAAAGAGTAGGCTGCAGAACTGTAACTGTGGCCTTAATTTATCCTTCAGGGTCATTGCTATGGACAATTAAAAAAGGATTGTTAAGATACAGAACGAACATTGTATGTCAAAGCGATTTTTTTTCTGATTTCTTTTTTCTCTAACTTGAAGAATGTATTGGAAATGTGAAATTCAGTGGTAATGGATTCAGGAGGAGGGCTACTTATACGTCTTACATCAAAATGAGTTCAACTACTGCAATAGTTCAAGTATTGACAAGATAAAATTTGAAGGCTTTGAGTTAAACTGAACGATACTTTTAAATTCAACATGTTCATAAATCTACCCATTTTTTTTCTCAGCTCTTTTCCCAATACACTCTGGATTAGGAAGACAACTATCTAAAGCAGTAGGCTGCAAATTTTTTTTTACCAAAACTTTTTACAAACCAAATCTCAAAGTTTTCCTAGAAATACTTTATGACTGATTCATTAAACTTTCAATGAATTATATGAACACATTAGTTTCACAGAAAATAAATAAATAAATAAAAACCACTTTCCGTGGCTTCACAGATTCCCATTTTGAATAATTTGGCAGCTTACTGAATATTCAATTTGTACATTTATTTGAGCTTTCCCATTTTCAGAAGGACTGTTAAGAAGATTAAAAGGATTGCAAGTATTTTTCCATCATTTTCAAGAATTTCGAGAATCAGAGAATCCTTCCCTCTCTAAAACACTCCCTTCCTGGTATAGATCCACAGATGAAATTCGCGTTTTCATTTTGCAAATTTAACTTTCGTATGCCATGCATTTTAGAAGACCTAAGAGCCTGATTTTGAAGTTTGTTGTTGCTAGTTTCTAACCCAACAGAGGCAGTAAGGAAGTCAACCTGTGTCCTAGAGTTACATGAGAGCTATTCTCTGAGTATGCTCACTGTGGGTATTTAATCACTGATTGTCGGGAGTATAGCAAGGAACACGAAGCTGCCACTTAATGAAGATGCTATTATTTTGGGGGCCATGACTTTTTATCTGTAATTTAAATCAGACACTCCTAAAAAAATAAATGACAGGATTAAAAGACAATAGAATATTTCAGTTCTCTAATTTAACATTAAAACATTAATTCAAATCTTAGACTTTGTTTACACTATGATGAGGGCCAGGACTGTCCCTGTCTGTTATACGACAGAAGTAAGCATCATGCCTCTAATATTTCTTGAATATTAGAATTTCTTTCACTAATTTTTACAATGAGTTCTTTCATCACCTACAAATATTTGCACAAGCACATCTTAGTTCACTAGAATAATCCCAGAGAGGATGTGATTATTTCTGAAAAGATGTGTGTACTGTTTTTATTCCACATCAATCCCCATGCAGTTAAATACTATATACATAAAGCTGCAGTGCTAGAGCTGAAATCTCTTTCCTTCTTCCTTTTCTTTTTCTCTCACACACACCCAGTCATGCACATAGATGTACACAACTGGAAGTTTTTGAGCTCTTGTTTCACTAATTGTTTAAATGCTTTTCTGCAGAAATGTCAGTAAAAACAACAACAAATCCGCAAACATGAAAGAATGCAACAGCAGGAAAAGAGAAAGGTGAAAAGAGGAATATCTGTGCTGTGACACTGTACCTAGAAATTCTAGGGTGCAAAACACAGCCTCACACTGAGAAAAGCAGATCATCAAAGCAGACTTGCTAAATCACCTTCCAGTGGTAAGTACACAGGACAAGTGCCCTCACCCTGTAGCAACCAATAAGCTTCTACCTATTTGTAATGCTGCAAACACAGTTAGCAACATATTTGTTAGCAGGTGTCACTGTGATGAGAAGAGCAGACGGCAGTCAGACTGTAATTATTGTGTGAACCCAATAGGCGTTACACACTTCATTTTGGAACACATCACAGAATTCTTTAATAGCTGGCCTGATTATTAGGATCTTACGTTAATTTGTGCAGAATATTATAAAAGTTAAGCAAGAAGGTATTAACATTATACAAATGAGCATGGTTCTGCCTGTTAGCTCGAACATACGGCAAGAAACGGAATAACACTACGCAGCACTGCAAATTTACATTTAACAAAACCGCTAAGTAACAATTTTACAGTCATCTTAATTTGCATCACTAAAACCTGGCAGCATTTCACCCAAAATGCATTAGCAGGAACTATTTATAAGATCAGTATCAAGGTTTTCACATAAAGCTAGTGAATTAATATGATTGTTAGAACATGGTGATGCCTAACTTCCTCTGGAAAGTAAAGCTAAGAATAACCATCAGTGCTCTGTGAGCACTTGTAAAACAATTCAAAGAAAAATGACTGTGACAAGGTAAATTGGAACTGAAGGTGGGAAAATACAGTCCAGCTTCTCAGGGCAATCAAATATCATCTTGTTGTGTACTATCTTGGGTGTGAGCATAAGCACTTCACAGTGGGGATGTTTTTAATCTGTATTTGTCCAACATGGCACAGAGGAGCCACAACTTGCATTGATTTTGTCATTGTGTTTGTGCAGCAGGTGTGAACTAACAGAGGCAGGGTCTTGATTCCCAACTTCTCCATGCTGGGAACAAACCTCCCACCCAGTCCTGTTTTTCTCCCCAGTGCAAGTGAAAAAGAAGCAAGATGAAGCAGTGGTAGAGATCCGAGTCTTACCTCAACACGGAGCTAGACCACAGCGCACAAAAACATGTAGTCATGAAACCTTTTCCAAGTTTATTAAATGTGTTACTATCAATAATTGATTTAATTATAAGAAAATAAAATACTAATAAAATAAAATTTAAAAGTCACTTTTGAAAGCATGATTCTTATAAGATTACAATTTCCTTAAGTGTTCTTAAATACACTGATCTATCATGGTGAGTGATGTATTTTACCTGATAGAAATCTGCTCACCTAGAAAGGCCAGAATCCAGAAGCAATCTGCTATCATGTAGATGGGAAGAGGATTTTGCCCTCATATTAAATATAAAAAAAACACCAACCCACAACAAAATAGGCTCTTTCTGACAGAGTACACCACTTGTATGCAGCATTATATAATATGAATAATTTATGCTGCTAAAAGTGCTTCCTCTGAAATATGGTTAGAAGTGGGTAATTGTCCATGGATAATACTTTATATATTTTGTAGGAGGAACATATCTCAACCCAAGAAAATACAGTGGCGGTAGGGCACAACTTTCAGATATGAATGACTCAATGAATCATGAATGACTATGATTTTCTTGGGATCTAATGGTTTAACACATACTTAAATACATAACAAATGCATGGAAAACTCTACACAATCTAAACTGTGTAGCACAGAGGGGACTGTGAACTCTTCTGAGCACTTCAACTGTTTGGGATTTAAACCATAAATAAATATCTATGTACAGGTGAAGCTTTAACCCAGCTGTCAGTGACATCCATCTCCACTAAAAATTTATGAATCTTTCTGAAGCCTTCCTCTGTCACTCTGTCTTAATAGTGACATGCAGCGGCTGCATGGTGCAACAAAGGTTTGAGTGTTGCACAATATAAGAGCAGCATTTAACAACTGGCAGTGGATCGCTGCTTATTATACCATGCAGAAAGTTTTCATATGCATTACTTTTACCAGTGTTTAAACACATTGTAGAGTTCCTGCTAATTCAGGTATTTGTACAGTGGCCCTTAGTGGGGATTTTAATAAAAGATGTGTCACAGCTCTGAGGCATTTATGGGGCAAAGTGTTGCCTGTAGTACTGGATGTAGAACGACACAATCATCACCAGAGGGAAAGCAACAGGCAAGGAATATTCCAAAATACATGGAGTAGTTTTGTTTTTGAATATTAGCATTCATATCAGATGATCACTTTATAGTTTGACAGATCAGCAAAGTCAGACTCTCTCATCATGGTTAAAGGCTGTCCTTCCATCATCATTCCTCTCTCACACTTGCACCATCACATCTGCTGCTATTACTGGAGCTGTCCTTTGCACTGCCTCCTCTTTTGACCTACTCATCTTAATAAACTGAGCTGTATTTTGTTTGGTAGAAGCTTCCATATCTCCTATGGATTGGTAATTTAAGCTCAGCAAGCCTACCCGCATCTGAAAATGAAATTGATTCTGTTGGCACTAACCTCTTTAAAACAGGGAATGCATAAGGCAAACCTGTTGTCTTTTTCCATTTTAACTAGTAAAATCTGTCTAAAACATGGAGCTCAATCAACCTCTGATATTTCTTATTCTATCTTGGCAGGCATTTCTCCCTTTAACAGTGTTTCTTAACTCCCCTAGTGCTTGGCTTGTAACCATCTGATCTTCTTCTGGAGACCATGCTACTTTCAACGTAAAAAATATTTAGATATTACTGTGGAAATACCATGAAACTTCATCTGTGTGTCCAGAGCAGAGCAGGCATAAGCTATTACTTTCTACAGATAAAGTTAAAAGGAAGAGGAAAATACATGTTGGCTATAATCTTAACAAATTTGAACTTGTATCAAAAAAGACAATTAGAGGATGCAGTCCAGGTAAGTCCACTTTACAACAACATGAGACAGGAAAAATGGAAATTTCAAAGCTATGTTTAGAAATAATTGTAAGCTTTACTGAGGTCAGAAGCGTTATTATCTGTTAGCCATGTATTCATATACAGAGTCACTATGGGGCATAGTTAAAGTGCTCTGTATGTGCTTTTCTCTATTTTAACTTTTTACACAATTTTAAAATGCAAATATTAACTCTAACATTCCTATGGCTACAGTAAAAATGCATCATTCATTCTTCTCAATCTTTTATTTCTTCTGTGCATTTCTGCATTTCAGACTAAATTGGGCAAAGATTGTTTTTGTTTTCTGTGAAGAAAATATATATTCCAGGAACAGAACTGTCTTGATTGATACGTTATGCATCCATCAGCTGGGTTACATGGACTATGAGTCAGGGTATAATTCTGCCCTATGTCAGCATTTTCCTTTCCAAGTGCTTGAGACTGTGCATTGCAGAAACATGCTTCTGGGGAGAATACTTCAGAAAATTGCGCTAACTCCTTGGCTCCTTCCATCACCACAATGTCATATTAGGAGGCACAAAGTGACATCTTGATATATTGCTCATAGCCTCATATAAGGTAAAGTCTTATTAGAAAGTAATAAAAGTGACCTCCTGCTTTTTTGTCCATAATCCTGTATTACGTTAAGATGGAAAATCAGAGCTGGTTATGTTTGCCACTGTTTTGTGGTATTTAAAATAATATTGTGCAACACCAAGGTTGGAGTTTGAAAAATGCTAAGAAATAATACTGTCTGGAGCAATACATAAAATAGTGATGGAAACAGAAAAGACAAACATACTTCCCTGTGCTTCATTTTGGGTGTGTCTAATGAAGAATACAAATAAAATATCTACCTTTGTGTGCAGTGTGCTTTCATCTTAAGTAGTTGCAATGCCTAAAATGCTGTGGTCTAAAAAAGCGAGAAATATTGTAAAAACTACACCATTAAATGTAAAGGTATTCTGTTAATAAGTGGGGAAACTTTGTGCCACCTTAAATGAGATTTCCCTGCTAGGGAGAAGATTTTTCTTTGAAGGAAGAGTTAGATTTGGAAACCCATCACAAAATCTGACTTTAGTGGAATTTAAATGAAATATTTTTGACATATTTAACCACAGAAATATCTTCTATTCTATCTATACAGGCAGAAAAAAAATTATAATATATTTTTAACTTAATGTAATTAAAGTTTAGCTTGTCCTGTGTTAGGGATGTTACTCTAGAGGGAACAAAACTGGTAGCAATCGTGAAATTATAAAAGTTGTTTTATGTCACATTAGTTAACATATGCAAGCTTATTTAACATGTGGACCACAAATAAGTGTAATTATATTAAAACAAGGATCTGTAGCTCAGAAGCAATAAAAATAGACTAGGTTGTATTATTAATTCTTGTGTTAAGGGTTTTGAGCCATGTTGATTGGCCTGAATTTTTTGATTTTGTTATGGTACAAAGGGATTGTTTGAAGTAATTTGTCCCCGAGAGAGGCTCACAATCCCAAGCGGGTTTCAATTCAGCAAAGCAAATCTAATTTTGTTTGCTTTATGCAAACCAGAAGGGGCTGTGGTTCATTCTGTTTTCACTGGAGGGGAAAGGCGCACTAATGGGACCTGCTGAAATGCATGCATCGCAAACATCATACCCCTGCATATATTAAATTTAGCTATGTGATGCACTGTGTTCATCATCTCATTGTGTACACAGATACGCTTTAGAACAAAGCCTTTAATAGTACAAGAACCTTACTACATTATGCCAACACGCTATTGTATTTATATTTAATGCTGCAACCACAATTTCTTCCCTTGGATAAAGTGCGTTGATATGTCGTCTCTTTTCCCCTCCTGTTACTTGTTACAGTAGGCAGTGTACTGAGGACGTTGCATGCTTAAGCTTCAAGCCATCTGAAGATTAATTATATGGAGGTCTCATAATGGTTTTTAATTTTCCCTTTTTTACAGCCCAGAGTTAAATAGGAGACATGTTCAGGATCTGATTGCCAAAAGAGCAATAATCCCCAATCCATCAGATCAAGGCTGGAAGATAAATGAAGGGGAATAGCACCTGCAAGACAGGTAATGCTCCAGACAATAACCACTGCTTTGAAAGGCTGCTGCCCTTTCTTCAGAGTGGTTCCTTTTTAGGCTTTACAAATATGGTATTTATGTTGCCTAAAAGACACATCAGATCTGAATAAATGCTGGATAAAAGATCAAATTTGTTTGTCCAAAAGCCAACAGAAGTGTTGTTATTTGTTTCATTAGGAATCAGAGTGGACCACTAAAATGGTTGATGATAAAGTTGAAGGGTAGATAAATTTATTTGCATATAAGACACATTATTTATTTATTGAATTTTCATAATAGGTGCTATGGTTCATGTGGAGTTGCTCAATTTTTTTCAGGGTGCTTCTGTTTTGAAAACAATTTCAATATTTCACAGAGACAGACGAATCTCAAAACCCTCCAATTTGTCATTAGACATTTGGCTGCTTGCCTATTTTACTGATAATATTGCAAAACCACATTAATTTACTGAATGATTTTTGTGAATAAGTTCACACAGAATCCTGAATGATACTTGTCATGCATCAGATGATTAACTATTAAAAGCATAGGTTTTCTTGTTATGCCTATTGTGTTGTACAGTTCAAAGTTTGATTAAGTGTGCAATTTAAATTCAAGGATGGGTTAGCAATAATGATTCTTTTCCTTTTAAAGTTCCTTCATGAAATAACACGGGAATATTCTTTCCTGTTGTGTTCTATATTCCTATATTCTTTTCTCTCTAGCTAATGCCTCATGATATTTGATTCTAGAAGAACTGTAAGACTGTAACATAAATATTTTGTCTTGGGAGCCTTACATTGTCTTATGCAAAATGTCTCCTTAGTATGAACACAAATGCAGAGCTCAGATGGGAGCTCCTTCATTCCCGTTGTACAGCTCAAAGACTATGACAGTGTTCTCAACACAGAGAAAATACATCCTAATGTTTTCTAATCCAGTAAAGTTCCTAAGAGGTAATGAAAACAAGTAAGATTCTCGTTGAAAGCTTTGTTTCTTATCACAGCAGAATATTTTATAATTATTATATTCTCTATCAACATATGACACCTACGCACTCTTTAGCATCCAGAAGTGAACACACACAAACTGTTGATGCATTATCTTCTGCCAGATTCAGGTGAAAAAAATCATTAGATTTAGATTCATATTCATGGCAGACTTAACTTTTTCCCTCTATTCATAATTGCTTATGAATTTGCCTCCTGAATTTGAGGAAATGCAGTGGTGTGATCTGCCCTCACATTAACAGTTTTGTGTGGTCTTCATTGAGAGGGACTGGTCTAAGACCTCTACAGGGCATGAAAGAAGACAGCAGATCCAAATGGGCATAAATTAGTGCGTGCAGGTTGCTATTGCTCTTCAGAGCTTTGCACTGACAGAATTAATTTGAAAATATTTTGATTTCATTCAAATGAGAATTTGGCCTTATCTTCTTGTGGCAAATCCGAATACAATTAAAGATTTATTTGAAAAGTACTCTGATCAAAGTACTTTATTAACTAAGGTTATTGAACAAAAACTATGTGAGGTAGAGTTTAGAATTAAAAAGGATGTTTGTCAAAAAAGTTTAAAATTATATAATTTTATAGAAGGGATCTGGAGAAATGCTAAAATTGCCATTAATTGCAGTTAAATAGTATTTCCAGAGCTAAATATGATTCATTACTTGCTTTCATGTTTATCATTCCTCATTTATATAATACTAACCATGTTATAGAAATTAATAAAACAGCACTTGCTTTTAGAACCTTAAAGGCTAACTCAGATGAACATAAAAAGAAATGAAAGCAAGGGATGCAATGTCACTTCAATAAGGTAGTACATATAGCAAGAGACAATCCTTGCTGCAAGGGGTCTTCTGTATGAATAGACAAGGCAGATGAAGGAGCTGATATTAATTCCTCAATTTATGGACAGAGAACTGAGGCATTGAAAAATCAAGCCATTTACCCAAACTGAGAAAGAAATTCTTTGCTCAAATCCATTGAATCCACTTTCTTCATGCTCTGCGTCAACACTTTTCCCTCCAAAAAGGTTGATGTATAGTAAAATAACATAAATTTAATGTGGTTAGAATTGTCCAGCAAAATAAGGTGGGGCTGAAGCTATTTCAGCATATAGATAGCTGAGGGTCAAGCAGAGTAAGATGTCCTGTTAATTCCTACAGTAAAGTGATCCAGATTCCAGTTCTGCCAGTGTTTACATAACTTCAAACATATAGAGAGCCTTGTCAACAGTGATGAATCTATGAATACGATTAAAATTAAATGCTTACATATGTTGTATTGATTAGCAGCTAATTGTTAGGAAATTAAAATTTATTACTAACACAGGTCACGTGCAAATGTAATCATACCTATTAACAAAAAATCCTATCCTTTAGAGGGGTAGAAATCCAGAATGAGAAAAGTCTAGATTTCATAGATTTTTAGTTACACAAAATTGTAAATGAGATTGGAGAACAGCTTTATTTAAAAAAATGTAGTAAGACCTGGTCCTCTGCAGGACTTCAGGAGGTAGTATTAACCATCTTAAGGAATGGTTGGAAAGAATTAGAACAATGAAATTAACTTGTTTTCCATAGATTTTAGGATATCTTTTTTTTTTTCTTCTTTTTTTTTTTTTTAAGGAAGATGGATATGTCATCATAGGAAAAAAATATCTAAAAAATTCCCAATTTGCTCTACTCATATAAAAGATTTTTTGCTTTCTGTGTCCAGCCCAGGATCGAATTGGGTAATGATTGGATTCTCGGTTTAAAAGTCCAAATTTATACCAACTATAGATAGACATAAAAAATCTGATTATTAGAAGCTCCAACTCAACAACAACAAAACATTTTAAAAAAATACACCTGTTTATATATATGAATTGTTATTTGATAGGCTTGTTTTTAGAAAAAAATAAATTGTTGTCTTTTTACTGAAAATAAGCTTCCTATGGATCAATCCTATAGACTGATAAGTGTAGGAAAAATTACTTATTTTCTAATGTCAAAGCAAAACTCAATGTTAGTCCACATTAATATATTTTCATGGCTATTCTTACAGTTGTAATTGGGAATTCTGATGCAGAAAGTTCTGGAGAATAAAACTTTCAGATTCCTGCAGAAAAGTTTTGGTGGTGGCCTAACAAGTCTAACATAGTGTTACATAAGGAGTTGGGTCAATATTTGGCTTTTTTTCCTCAGGCTTTTAATTTAAGAGATTTGTTTCTTTAATACCTATAATACTTATGTATTTAATAGAACAAAATTATAAAATTTGGAGATGAGAAAACATTAGTTTTGGGTAAATATATGATTGCTCCCCGTGAGACAATTCCTATAGCATAGAGTATCAGAGTAACACAACATCAGGTATTTAAAACAAAGGTGAAGAAAGTAATTAAAAAAAAAAAAAAAAGTATATATGCACTAGTGGATGCAGCTAAGCACACACACGTATGTATGTATACGTATGTGTGTATATATATATTAACACATACATTTACATATAAAGCATATAATAAAAATGTGCTGTAGATGAACCTCACACTTGCTCAGCTTAGGAATTACTGGCTTGTGGGCATGTAGGTAGAAAAATAGGAAAAACACAATGTCGCCTTTTATATTTATGTATATAAATTTAAATTAATTAGATTTGTTTGTTTGTTTGATTTTCATGAAGAAAAGGTGCAGAAGTGTTTTGGTGAATCTCTGTGCATTACTAGCCTGTCCAAGGACTGGTGGTGTTTGTACACTCTGTACAATATACCACGTAAGTTTTCATTGTAGCAATTATTGTAGTTCATTAACTTTATTACAGCTGAATTAAAAGAAAAATGTGGCTTAATGAACTCTAATAAAATATGTTTTGTTTAATCAAAATGATAATGTTTAAAGAATAAAGCACTGGGATCTTTAAACAGAACCAACATAAGAAGTTGGGGTTAAACTGATCATCTGGAAATGTAAAAAAAATGTCCCTAGCACAGGTAAGCCTCATCACCCGAGGTTCTTTGTAGCATGTGACCTTGTTAGACAAGCTAATATTCCTGCCTTAATCCTTCTCTTCTGTGTTCTGGTGATGATTTTGTTCTACTGAGCCTCTCCCTGTAGGAAACTGCAACAGACATATGTACACCCATGTAAGCTAAAATGCAATGGACAAGACTAGGAGCCCAAGCAATGGTGATGAAGGCAATCTTGAGCAACCGCCAGATGACTCATAGACAGAGTCAGAGTTCAGAAAATGTTACAAGAGATCTCACTAGAATTATGGGGGACTATGTCTATTACCTTCTCTTCAGGCTTTGAGTGTAGTCAAACTTAGCAGCCTTAGTGCCAAATAACTCACTTGGTGCTTGTCTCCTTGTAGCTTCCAGTCTTTTGGTGAGCCTTAGCTATGTATGCATAGCCTAGAGACATGCGTGGTCCTCTAGACCTAACCACTTCTACTCATCAAAGTGTCAAAAACTACTATCTGCATCATATCTAGAGTCTTTTGTATGCATGAGAACAACTACTGGGAAGCAGCACTGGGGAATGCCTGGAGTGAGCCCTCTGTACTATCTTAGAAAATCTAAGCAAAAGGTACATATTTTATGTAAATATCAAGAATATTAGATAGCATTTGGGAGTTCAGACATCAAAAAGATGCTGTTCTAGATGTCAGAAATGATAGCCTGCCCAAGCGCTGATGGCATCTGTACTTCTTGTACGTGTACTGCATGGAGTTGTCGTGAAAAGGACAAATGCAATATTAGGATAATCAAATGGTGTTTTTATGACAGAGGTTCAAACACATTTATGCCTTTATATAGCTTTATATTCCATGCTTGGAATGTTGTTTACAGCTCTGTTCGCCCATGTCCAGTTTGACTCAAACTGATGGGTACATATATTTGCTGATATTTGGAGTAGTGCCAGCAAACGACTCCTGTGGCAGCCAGAGACCTCAGATTCCACCATATTATGAGGACATCAAAGATCTCCACCAGTTTAGTAAAATGATACCCAGATGATTGACTGCTTATGCTGGAAAACACCTGGGAGAGAAAAAAAAGTCTATTTATGTGAGTTTACAATTATTTGAACAGACTGACAGAAGAACTAATAGGTATAAACTGGTCATGACTAGCTGCTGACTGAAAAATTGAGGATTTATAACCTGGAATGAGGTAAACATCTGGAACAGCCATCCACTGCTATGTGAAGACAAAATGTTATAACTATCTCTAAGCAGCAGCAGCTTGAAATATGTCTTGTCTTTCTAGAATACAGAGGATGGATTTGAGAAGGAGAGTTTACTTTGCTGACCTACAGATTTGACACTGCTGTTATCTGAATCTTTGATGCATTGTTGCCAATATCAGCACTGATAGAGATTTTTAGTGCTCAAGGCCATTGGCAGTGAATGGTATTTGATCTGAAACTTTTAAAACTGTCAGTAGCAACTTTTTTTGCAGATTAGGAGATCTGTAGTGAGCCAAATGATTCTCTAAATGTCTTTTCAGTGTTGTGCAATTAAATCTGCAGGCATGTTGTCCCTAATATAATTTGTTGCTTACAAATATCAGATCCAATTCTGCCAGCCTTACTTATGTTAAGTAACCCTCAAGCAAACAGTTTCTAAGAATTCCCAGTGGGACAACTCATATAAGTAAGTGCTGCTGCACATGACTGAAAGTGCCAAAGCTTGGTGTTGAATGAACAAGCGTGACGTTTCTCTTTACTATTTTTACCCTCTGAAGTGACGCTACCCCAAAATCATTTGGCAGCAACTTGCCAAAAGATTTTTCCTTAAGTGTGTGCAACACCAGCAGAAAGAAATCATTCAAAAGCATGCTGTCATAAACTACTGAGTATGCTTATCATATATTAATTTCTACTGTTAATGTGGGCAGTTGTGGGTCCAAGTGGGGGACAAAGGTTACTAAATATAAATTTTGAAAGCGGGTTAATTGTACCTTTGAATAGTGTTTAGTGTCAACAGAGTTACCTCTTTTTATTATATTCTCAGAGTCAGTTTTGGCACCACCAATCATCAGCCTATTTTGAAAAGCGTCATAGCCCTCTAGCAGTGAATTATGGAAGGCACACCATCTTTTTCAGCAGCTTGTTGAACCAGAGTCATTTATTCAGTTGGTATTGAGAGTCTGGGGGCATGACAGTACATCTGACCCCTTTGGGGTAAAATTTGATCTGGCATTTCATTTCACAGGCTCAGCTACCAGTCTGTCAAATCTTCATTTTGCTGGTGCCCACTAGAACTGCTGACGCTTGTCTCTAACTCCTGGTGCTTTCATCTTTCAGCAGCAATAAACATGTCACACTGCTGAGGTGAAACACAATCTGGAATTAAATTTACTGCATATAAAATATGGTGCCCTCTTTATTGGTTCAAATACTTGTCACTCATAATTTATTTGAAAGTGTATGGCATTCATGAAGCAAGCGTGATGCTGGAAACACAGGTGGGGGGGAGCTGCAGAACTCTAAAACACTGCAATTTGCAAGAGCTCTTCTTTCTCTTTAACACCCATTTCCCCATTCCTTGCCAGTCCTGACTGATATAAACACATAAAACATGGTATCAGCACCTCAGCCAATAAACAGTATGCATCTTAGTACCAACATGCTGGGGTATGTTTGGCTGCACAGCTGCACGTTAGCTGCAAAGCAACTGAAAGAAGATGACTAGCATTGCTCTCAGAAGTGCAAGCCAAAAAAACTGTGTATGTGTTTGTACACGTAGGACCTGAGAAGGAAGCGTGGAAAGGATAGGAAGTAGCCAGATTTAGCCCTGGTCTATTTCAAAGTCGTTCACCACGCTTTTCCTTCTGGCGTTCAACTTTTTCATGATTTATTCCAAATACTGTCGATCAGCTTTAACTAATACAGTTCTTGTATGAAGCACCTCTCTAATCTCTTCAAACACAGATGTGGAAGCACGGCTTAGAGCATGGAGGCCAACAAAAGCACTTTGCCTGTACCAGTGATTAGCTTTGATTGACATAGTACACTTCTGCTTTCAAAAGGCATACTTTAACACCCATAAATGATTGTTTTAAAATGAGAAGCACTGGTTAGTACAGCTCTGGCTTTAGTAAATATGCCATACAAACTTATTAGCAGATAACTGAAGGAATGCAAAGCTCTTGATAATCTTATATTCTTTTCTGATTTTTTCCCCTTTTTCAGATGTTTTTTTCCACCCAACATTGATTCCTAATTATCAAAGAAAAATGACAACAGAATGTAGTTTGTTTAAACCTGAACTTTCAATCTTGTCCTGT
>NW_024884850.1:57635-58004 GCF_019232065.1 Centrocercus urophasianus | reverse complement strand
GCCCCGCCGTGACCGGGCCGGGCGGCGGCACCGCGCCGCGGCGGCTCCGCACCCGCCGGCATCGCCGCCGTCACCGCCGCCGATCAGCGCTTGAGTGGCGGCCGAACGGACCAATGGCAGAAGGCGAAGGGAGGAACCGGAGGCGATGATTGGCGGACGCGCCGCGGAGCTGTCGCGGAGCGCGGTGCTGAGTTAACGCGGCTCGGGGTGGCGTCGCCGCCGCCTCCTCCTAGCGGGACTTCATTTCCCAGAGCGCCCCGCGCGCGGGGGCGAACTACAGCTCCCGGCATGCCCCGCGCGCAGCGTCCGTTGCTCTCCTCCCCGTTTGCCCCGCGGCACTCCGATAAAGGTTCCGCGGCGAGCGCGGCG
>NW_024884850.1:0-57535 GCF_019232065.1 Centrocercus urophasianus | reverse complement strand
GGGGGGGGTGGGAGAAGAGAAGAAGGAGGCACGGCCGCTGTGGGGAGCGCAGTTCCCTCCGGGAGGGGAGGACAGGCCGCAGCCTGGCGGGGCCGGAGCGTCCCCCGCGGTGGGGAGGGGAAAGCGGGACGGACCCGGAGGAGATGGAGGGCGAAGGAGCCCCTTCGTGGCGGGGTGGGTCCGGGGGGCTGATCCGAGAGCTGTGCCGTTCCTTCGGTCATTACAACCGGCACCTGGCGAGGCTGCAGCATAACCTGAGAGAGACCAAGAAGTTCTTCCGCGACGTTAAATATTCCCAAGGGAATCTTTTCGTTTCGGGGGTGGAGATCGGAGAGGGATCCACGAGCGGGGCCGGCGGAACGAGGGATGGAGGTGAGGGGGGCAGGCCTCAGAGTGGGGTCTATTGGAGGGGGGGGGGGGGAGAGTGGGGGCTGTGGGGCTGGGGGGGAGGAGGGATGGGGGAGGGGGCAGAATGGGGCATGAGGGGGGAATAAGGGGTCTGGAGGGGAGGGGGGTTCGAGGAGGTTGCTGAGGGGTTGGTTGGAGTGGACTGGGGAGGTCTGGGGGGGAGTGTTGGGGCCTTGGGGGTGGGATGTGGATGGTGAGGAGCTGGCTGGGGAGGTAGATTGTGGTTTGCTGTTATGGTGTTGTGTTATTGCAGGGTTAAAGGGGCTCTGTGTGTGTGTGTGTGTGTGTGTGTGTGTGTGTGTGTGTGTGTATGGAGATCTGGGCTCATGAGGAGGGTGGTTTGGGTGACTGGTTTCTATAACTCCCTGAGATGAGGTTGGAGTGAGGTGGGGATTGGCCTCTTCTTGCAGCGATCACACAAGAGGTGGTGGCCTTATGTTTTGCCGGGGGAGGCTCTCTTGGATATTGACAGAAATTTTTGCTCTAAAAGAGTCGTCAGGCATTGGCATAGGCTGCCTGGGGAAGTGGAAGCCTGGAACGGTGCAGAACTGTGAAGTTGTAGCATTGAGGGATATGGATCTGCAGGGATGGGTTGGAGAAGGGTTTGATGATCTTAGAGGCCTTTTCCAACCTTTATAATCCCATGGCTTGAGAAGACTTGTGGGCTGCAGCAGGTGGGTCAGGTGTGAGTGAGGGCTGGAAGGTGAGCTGGAGCCTGTGTGGGGTTGGAAGCTGTGGGGTGGGGGCCTGCAAAGTGAAGCACACTGAACTGGTGGCTTTCAGAATGCCCTACATGCATTGCCATTCATCTGCTTGCACTTCATCTGTTAGTGTTGGCAAACATTTGTGAAGTTTGGAGACCTCCTGTCTTGTGCAGAACTTTGTATTCCATAAGACTGTCTTGTGAGAAGAGGTCAGCGTGACATTATATATATAAAGATCTTCTTTATGCATTTCCAAATAGTTCATGAGTCATCTCTGTTGGCTACTTGTCCGTGCTTGTCTTATGCTTACCGTTCTTATTTGAAAGTGTTGTTGAGCTCTTCTGTTGGTCTGTGTCCAAAAAGAAAGTGTTACATATGAACTTTTAGGCTAGAAGTGCCTAGCTTGCTCAAAATTCATCCGACGTGTGTTTGTTTATATATCTTTCAGTGACTTTAAGGAAGGAGGAGCTAGCTTGTTTTGCTCTTTCTGTTGGTCTCAGTGCTCTTTGAGTGGAGCATTCGACAGGAGTCGTTTTTGTTTGGTTGCTTCTTGTAAAATGATGCCAGCCTGATATCAATTGCATATTAAAAGCTCGTAGAGCTTGGAAGATGTGTGTGCACTATTAATTGAATATTCCTGACATGGGATACAGATTTCAGCAGGTGTTCTGCCTGTTTCTGCCACAGAGTGCTTAAAACCTGGTTTTCTAGCACTAACCTTGACCTGGTTTGACTTTGCTACGCCATGTGTTACCAGTTGGCCTTCAAGTATCAGGACTGCAAGAAACACAGACTGCTTTGGAACTTGCTCATGCAAACAGTAATGGCAGTATAGGCTGTGGGTTCAGCATTTCGGATTACAGAGGCTGTGTAACATTTACAACCCTTTGAAACCTAGGGCACTGATAGTGCTTATTGCCTTTGTGCATGAGTAGTCAGCTCTGAATGGAGTTTTTTTCTTGGAAGTTCTAGTTAAATTGTGTGCTTCTAGTACTCTGAAATATGATGCTTACTTTCTCTGGTAATGAGTGTTTTTCCCTGTCTAACACAGGGAGATTATTTTAAGTGTCAGAGGGTTTGCAGGACTCAGTTTGCACAGACTTTAGAATCATTTTTCCTAGAATTTGCCCTGCAAGTGGTTTCAAAGTGAAAGTAGTGTTGACTAAACAGTTCTGAAGTCTTTTTGCAGAGCTGTGCAAAATGTTGGAGCGTGAAATAGGTAGGAAATAGGAAGTGAAATGGACAGGACGCTTGTTGCCTACAGCTGAAGGAGGAAAATAAACAGAGAAAGTAAACTGAGATGTCTTGGAAACAAAACAAATGTGTGAGGGTTTGCTTTTGAGACACACGTGAAACTGGTGTAAGAGTGGAGAAAGGTAAGTGCCCTTTGAATCAACAGAAATCAGCAAGCTAAAGCACAGGCTGGGCAGTGCTGGGTGAAGGCAGCCCCAGGGAGCTGCCAGGCTGGGCTCTACCTGCAGCTGAGCTGGGCAGCCAGGGCTGAGCAATGAGAGGGGCAACCTGTCCCACCTGCTTCTGCTCCAGGAGGATGACAGCAGTGTTTGTCAGGAGTGGATCGTAGTGGTGCAGGTTAAGAAACAGCAACCCTGCCTCTGTACTGCCTGTCTTTTTCTTCATTCTGTGCTCAAAGTAACACCACCTCTTTAACCCAGGATCTGAGTTTGTTCTGTGTGTATTCATTTCAGAAAGCAACCTGAACTGCACCTTTTGTACAGATAACCACAGCACCCCAGCATTCTGGTTGGCAGCACTGGTATCATCTTGAAGTGTGCTTGTCAGGGAAAAGCCCTGGGCTTGGTGGCCTAAAGACTCCATGCATAAATGTGTTTTGGAGGGGGTGAACGTGTTAACCAAAGGTTTTTAGGAGAGTTTTTATCTGATGCTGTATTGACTTGAGAGTATATAGGCTGGTTAAAATGTGACTTCTCCCCATGCTGCTGTGATCCTCAGGTTAGGGCTTGTATTGTGCTGGTGGACATGTAAACATAAGGTGAGCTTTAAGACCAGATAACGTGTGGAGAGGTGGTAGGGAGGCTGTTTGAGAAGAAACTCCTTGAATAGGTCAGGGAAGCTCTGGCCAACGTGCTTTGAGTTGAGCAGAAGGTGAAGCTCGCTGCTGCAGACCAAGATGTTAACGCTGTGAGGAGTGTTTGCTGGCGTGGTCATTAGCTGTGTTTGGCCTGGAATTAACAGCACTGCTGATGGATGTGTGGTGGCTCGTGTAAAGGAGCGTGTTAATTGTAAATCTTGTCATGGTCCAAGCATTCTGCAACGCATGGGCTGCCACGGAACTGGAGGGATTGGGAAGGTGTCAGTGTCTGCAAGGAGCACGAATGTGGCATCAGGAACACCATAAACGAGTCTGGAGATACAGGAGGAGATGGATAAGCGCTGAGGGGTTCTGCAGGTTTGGTAAATACAACTTAAGCTTGTTTTGCCAAGAGTTGGTCTGGATTCTGTGCTGATTCCTGGTGAGAGATCTCCTTGTTTGTGGACAGGCCGCCTTTCATCGCGGGCAGCTGAATGGGATGCACGCGCTTAGGGACTCCCCTGCAGCCTTATTTTTGAAGTGCTTATCACATGTCTCCAAATGACACAGTTTCTGTTACGGCCAGGAGATGCTCACACAGAGATGGGAGCATGGCTGCATCTCCTCAGGGCATCCTAAATCTGTTTTTTTGTTAGGTCAGCAGCTCGGGAGGTTGTTTTTTCCCTATGTCAGTGCCACCGCCTCCTAGGTACACTATGAATCTCTTTATGTCTTGCTTTCATAAGCAGAAATAGCAGTAAGTTCTGTGCAATACAGAATCACAGACAATTGCTCCATGACTGCAGCTTGCTCCAGATTTGAGATCTTAAAAATCTCTGAGTGTGACATGATGTTAAATATCACACGTTTGTTGCTGGTTCTGACTATAGCAAATTTACTTGATGAAGAACACAGGGAGGTTGTGTGTGTGAAGGGAAGAATGATGTGGTATTTATCCATTCTGTGATGCAGTAATTTCAGCTGAAATGATGGATTTCAATCATCTAATTGGCATTAAGTGCATGTAAATGCAGAGGCTGCCCAGAGCAAGGAGTGGGTGAAATCTGCCTGTTTTTCTACAAACCAATGTAAGGAAGATTTCGTGGCCAATCCAACTCCTGATTGTGTTTTGTATCTGAAGAGCAAACTTGAATCCTGGCTGAAATTTCAGTAGATGTAACTGGATCAAAGGAATCCTTATCCTGTAGATGAAGGCATAAGTGTGCTACATGTGGGTTTTCTCTGTCTTTTCTTTGATGCACTGCTTGATTGTGCCCTCTGGTCACTTGATGTGGTCACTCTGCTCTGGTTATGTCTATCAAAAGGCTTGTTTATCAGAGTGGCTTCGAGTCAGACTTCAACCAGAGATGCCTCCATAACCTTTTGTAGGATTTCTTTGTCATGTCAGAGCGCCCACTGTAAGGCCAGCTGAGCTCCTGTGGTCTCTGGGCTGTTGGTTTATGAGGCTCCTAATTTAGATTATTTTCACAGAGTGGAAAGGCATCAAAATGAGGTGCAGAAGAACTGTTGGCTTTATTTGGTTAGCCGTATTGAGGAAGTATCTTGGTATATCAAAGCATCTTGTTTCAGCATCTCCAGTCCCAAGAAAACAATGTTGGGTGCCGGAACATGACTCACTGCAGTTCTTTTAATAGCCCTGGTGAAACAGGACCTTCCCCTACAAAATCCCCACTGGTGCTTCTGTGTTTTGCCATCTGAGCCCATGATGAAATTCATGCTCTTCTTGTTGCTTTGCCCAACCTCAGGGCGGTCATCCTTGTTGGTAGCTCTGAAATTCGGCCATTGTGTTTAGGACTAAATTAGTTGTTTCATTTTTGGGTGCTGTCTGCCTTCAGGTCTGGAGAAATGGGGCCTGCTCTTTGGCTGGGTGGAGCATCAGCTGATGGGGACTCGTGAGACTGAAGGGCAGCAAATGGGGAATTTGTATCCATTTTTTGGTACGACCAGAATTGTTCTGTTGCTATGTGTAAGGTAACACAAAGCTGCTTACACTTCAGCTTAGATGATTGAGCATGAGAAAAGCTGTGTTTAGTACTTCTGAAAGAATTCAGAAGCTGAATTCAATAGGGAGACTGTTTTCCCCAGCATTAATGTAGTAAAAGGCAAACACGAGGAGTTGCACCATCACAGCTAAGAAATCAAACAGCTTGGTTAGTGGGCTGTTGTAGGGATGCTTCCAATGGCAGATGGGGAAGGAGAGCAATTCCAGGGAGTTCTGGCTGCTCTGCAGAAGATGTTCAGCAGTTTCCTTTTACAGCAAAAAACATTGTTTGTGAAATTGGTAAGAATATCTGGCAAGCTGATTTAGTTCAGCTATATGAATGACTCCCTTTGGATGGAAAGGAAAGATGTGTATTGTTAGGTGCAGTCAGAGGAACAAATCTGTTGCTTAATGTGTTTGAGGCTGCAGTGTTCCGTGCTGCAGATGATGTTAGGCCTTTGGTTGTTCAGCCTTGACAGCTGTTTCCTCTTAGCTTTTAGGATCTACCATCCATCTGCCACCACCCTGTTCCAGAGAGCTGTGTAAACTCCTCCTAGGGCAATAGCTGGGGAGAGCAGAGCAAACCTGTTTCATGACTTGCTGTGGACCTCTGTACCGACACAGTGAAAGTGCCACGTTGCTGATGGACGTGAAATTGCTCCAGGACATGAAAGCAAATGCTTGGTGCTCTGTGGGTTTCTTAGCTGGCTGTGGAGCAATGATGTCTGAATGTTGGTGTTCAGCTGCCTTAGAGTTATGAGCCTTACTGTTCAGTCCACCTGTTCTGACTCAGTTTGTACTCAATTTCAGGGCAGAACTTCATTTCCTTCCCTCGCCATGAGGAAGAACACCTCCAGCAGACCGTGAGCTGGCACCCTTGCCTCCTCATTCTTGGCCAGAACTGTAATGCCAAATGCCAGTTACTCAACATACTGCTGGGTGAGAAGCTGCTGCCTACCACCAAAATCAGCAGCGAGGAGAACTGTAAGCGGCGGCGGATCCGTTTCACACATGGGACACAAACACGGGTTAGTCTAGCACTTCCTGAGCAATATGAACTGGTCCACATGATGGCAGCCCACCGAGGACACTGGGACACCATCCCTGAGGAGGACTTAGAGATCCGTGGGGACAGTGAAGATCCTGCTCACCGCATAGCAGAGCTGGAGGTCGTGCTGCCGTACTCGCTGCTAAAGGTAACCGTGTGTCTGCACACAGCTGGCCTTCCTGAACATAAGATGCAGTAAAACTTTGTGATAATGGAAGTCAGTGATGTCAGTGGGAGCTGGAGGTGTTAGAAACGAGGAGGTGGGGCTCTGTTTGCAGTGCTGTGTCTGTCATTGCTTGTACCTCCCCTTGTCCCTTTCCCCAGTGTTTCACTTAGCCGTAAGACATGCTCCTGTCCTGGATGTGTGTGGTTTGGTGCTCAGCAAAAAACTTCAAAGATGAGAGTTGAAGGCTTTTTATGGCTTCCATAAGCATTCTTTGAATAGCAAATCTTACACTGAGCTGTTTTTATTGCAGTGTAATATACGTGGAGCATTGTTTTGGCTGTCAAACATCCACAGTAGATTATTTATTCTTAAATGTAAAGTGCTGAAGTGCAAAGAATCTGATCTGTGTTCGTGCAAGTAAGAGTATAACTTTGTTGTTGAACAGTGATCTATCAAGGTAACTTTTTTCTGGGGCATCTGAATTAAGGCATCATTTCAGCTGGGCACGAAGTGGAGATTCAGTCTGTTTTCCTCAGGCTGAGATGTTTTACAAACCCAGACTACTGTGAAGCCTACCCTTAGTGATGCCAACAAGGCAGTGCTGTGCTGTGGGATGTTTGTGGCCTCCCATACCCACTGCAAGAACAGAAGTGGTGTTTGTAGATGGAACATGAGGCATCAGCACCTTCCTGAAGAGCACCGGATCAGCTGCTGCAAAATAAATGCCTGTTCTGGATCTGCATGTGGAATCCTGCTTTGCTGTTGCATACAGAGTACTTAGCTTTACATTTGTTTTGCCTGTGTATGTTTTTATGTGTCAATTTAGCCGTGCTGCAGTTTACAACCCTCTGTGCATTTACGTTTCCCATGTGAGTGACAAAGATCCCTCTGTCTGGCTTTGGTTATATTTAGGACACTTAGATGAAAACAGCTACTCAGATTAATTTGAAAAGGGTTGGTGAAATAAAACCCTTTTCCAACAGCAGGAGAGGGAGGGTGAATCACAGCTAGCCTCAAGACTGACTCAAAGGATTCCTTACATAAGTTTGAGGGGCTGAAAACAAGAACAAAAATATTTTTTAAGGCTGGTGGGAGGAGGTAGGTGTTTGAGCAGTGAGTTGGGCTGTGATAGTTCCCTATTAACTTAATGGGGTCTGGTGTTCCAGAGAGAGGCTTGCCTTTTTCACCCCTCTAGCTAATGTGTATTTTCCAGGTCTGCCTAGCCTGCACTAAGACAACTGAGATAAAAGACAAAGCCAGCAACCAGCACAAGAGCAGCTGGTCGGGGCCACTGCTTCTGTAATGAGTGGATTTGATGTCTGCAGTAGTAATGGATGAGGCTTTTTGGATATTATGCAAAACTGTGTCTGCAGAAGTACTCTGAAAGCACTTCTGCTTTTTATTAGCTGTGAAATAAGACCAGTGGCCTAATAACATTGGCATGCTTGACAATACCATGATATTCAGTACGGATCTTAAGGGTTTTAGCTTTGCACAGAAACTGGAATTTGGAGGATCTTGCCACCTTTTGGGCAAGAAGGAGGGAATTCAGTCTGAATTTTACCCCACCTGCTGTCTAGGATTCCTGGTTTATCATCTGTTGGCATTTTTTTCCTTTCAACAGCAGAATGCTTGTGTGCTTAATGACAGCCTTACACTCTCAGCATTTGGATGTGAAGAGAACTTGCTGGTGTTTAAGGAAGCTTGCAGACCTTTTGCTATGGGCTCGTGCTGTTTCAGGAGATGAGGACGTTTGTGTGCCGCGTTTGATTTTGGCATTTGAAATCACATTCATTCTGCATAATGGGGGCACTTACCTACCAGGAAAATATCACCAGGATCTGGGGGAATGTTGTAAAATACCACAGGATCTGTGCAGCCTCAACATCTCTTCTGGAAAGACTTAATTGCACAGGCTGGCTTGGGCACCTAGATTACATGCTGCTGTGTTGTGCATCCACTTAGTGCTGAATCACGGTGCAGATGCTTGTTAAATGAAATCTCATTAACCACTGCTGTGGTGAGGAAAGGATACGTTATATGCAAGTTGAGTGTCCATAGATATATGTACACACACACATTTTTTATTTTATGATAAATTGAATATGAATGTATGCTGCTGTGTTGTGAATGTGAATGTAGCACCTTTGGTTTATTCTGCTTTATAACATCTTGATGCCCAGATGCCCTTCTGTTATTACTGAAGGATGTCTTCATCAACAAAAAAGGGCTGAGGAGGAGAGAACTGAGAACTTCATTTCCTTGGGTTGTCTTTGGTGCAAATAGGTTTGTGAACGTGGCTTTTTCTGTGAGCCAGCAGGGAAGGAAAGCATGGGGAAGGTGCTCCATTCCTTGGGGATCACTGTGTTCAGGAATGCATTTAGGTCGTGGGGAATAATCCATCAGGCCAGACAGATTATTAGATTTACTGTGGAAGTAAACAGTTGGCTCTGTCCCTAAATCTTATCAGTTGTGCCTAGAAGCCCAAACAGACTTCTCTGAAGTATTGGTTTTCATCTGGGTGCTGTGGCTGAATGAGAGGAGGGTAGCCAAGCTGAAAGCTTCCTTTTTCTGCCTTCGTTTTGCTTTGTGCTCCGTTCTACTTTCAGTCTCAGGCTGGGAGGCTTTAGCCAGGGCTTGAAGGGGGAGAAGACATTTCAGCTGCTCTGACAAAGCTGGAAAATAAATAAAACTAAAAAAAAAATACAGGATGGTTTTGTGAACTGCAGCAGAAGAACTGAATTTGAGTTTTTGTTGCATTTCTTAAGGTACTGTAGCGATGATTCAGGTCACACTAATTGGTAGCTGTTAAAGTAGGAAAGAATGTGGTTTCATAGCTATGGGGCTGTAATTTTAGAGCACAACCTGCTTAAAATTTGGAAGAATGTGCCCTGATCTCCTCCTTGAGAGCATTTTGGGCTGTGGCACTAATGCAGGAACACGAAAGGCTTCTGTGTTGGCTGAGTTCCTTCCTCCCAGTCTTGGATTACTTCGGGGTGTGCTGAAGTGCTCATCTTCCTCTGTCCATTTCCACTGGAATAACTGAGGGCAGCAGATCCTGAATACATCAGCAGGAAGAAATTATTCTTTCCTCTTGTGGGATCTGTTCTCTGTTTCTAGTTTTGCTGGCTTAGCCATGCATCTTTTATAGGGGAAGAACACTGCTGCTCAGACTTGTTGCATGCATTTTTCTTGCAGGTTTTCTTGAGTTGGCTCTTCCAGCAAAGGTTTAAAAGAAAACCACCAGCAAAAAAACCCCCAAAATGAATTCAAAATAGAATCTAAGGGTATATAAGCACCTCAGGTTAATAAAGAGGCTGAATCACCTCTCATGTATTGTGGTAACTGTCAGACTGCAGTGATTCCCTGACTCTCCTTGCAAGGCACAGCGTTCAGGTGGGCACAGCATGGTGGCCTTCCCTCATCATCTGCTCGGTGTAGGAGCTGGGGTGAGAATCTGACTGGTTTTTGTTTTTATTTTAGGGATATAGGAGGTGGTGGCCATCCTGGCATTGCAGGTCTGAGCCTGTAGATGAACACACAGGCTGTCTATGTGATGTTTCTCTGAAGGTGCCTTTTTGCATTGCTGTTGACATCTGTACCTGTTGAATTATACATTACGTGGAGAGGAATAGCTGCAACTAGGCTGTACACTGAGTGCTGAGTAGGAAGCTGATGTTGAAAAAAGGGCCTTTTGGTTAAGAGAAACGTGGATGGAGTTACTTGACAGCAATCTCATGCTTACAGCTCTGTCAGAAGTGCTCACGAATGTGACCTTATGAGAACCTGCTGGGGAATTGCAGGAATCCAGTGTGAGTCACAGGTTGTCCCATGTGGAAGACTTGATCCTCAGTAGTACGAGGCTGCATGGGCACTAAGTAAGGCATTCATTTAATAATAATAACAGAAAAATGTTGCTAACGATGCTTGGAAAAGCCTGTGATGCCTCTATGGAAACAGAAGGCCCAGTTGCTCTGCACTGTGTTGGTTTTCTGCCTGTCTCCTAGAGACAGCACTGGCTTCCTCCTTTGTTTGTGGCTGGCTGAGTCACATCCTGGGGAGCATCATCCCGCTCTGCTCCAGCCCTGTGCTGGGCAGGTGTGAGCAGCCCAGAGCCCCATCACCATAATGACTTCCTGTTATCACTGGGAGTAAGGGGTAGATGTGGTCAGGTCGTTCATTTTGGTAACTCTGGTGGAGAAAAAACGATGGAGGAATTCTTAATTAGAGCCCGTTGTTGTGAGCTGGGAAGATGGCACTTCAGTTTGTCTTCAGTTCAAAGCCTTCCACATTTCTTTCCTTGTTAAGTCAAGTCACACACACACAATTCTAATGCTGTTCTCATATGCTTGCAGGTGTATGTGTTCCTCCTTTGAACCTTTTCTAGTGAAATTAGTAAGAAAAACACCAGAACTCTAGGCAGCAAGGAAATAAATAAAATCTTTCAGGTATTGGATAGATTTGAAGGATGTTATAAGCAAACTTATCACAGCCATCTGTTCCTCCTCCCCATCCTCTGGCTGCAAACTCTTTGCCATAGGTTGTTGTGCTGCCCTACTCCTGGCAGCTGTGGGCAGTGTAATGCTTCTTGCTGCTGGAAGCTATGTTGAAAACTGACAGCACAAATATCTCCTGGAAGAGCTGCAGATCCTGTAGACATCAGTGGGAGGCTGAGAGTGTATTTACAGGGGGAGGTTGTTGCAAAATGGGAAAGGCATACTCTAGGGAGTAACTGCTGTTCTGTGATAGTGGTTCTGTGGGAAACTTGTTGTAAGTTTTGTTCTGGATCAGGCTAAAATGCAGGAAAACAGTGCAGGTACACAGTGAGAGTTCTGGAGTCAGTGGGCACTGATTGATTCCAGACTGCATCCCTGCTGCTGTGCACTCATTGGTTTTACAGGTGGGTTTGAAGTAAGCGTTCTAAAGGGTGCAGATGTTTCTGTTTTGCACTTTGTGAATGAATTACAGTGCATTCTTGCCTCATTGCTGCTAAAAAGGACCTGCACACAACTATCTTTTTTAACCTTCTTACTTGTCAGGAGGTGGATGTTGTGGTAGCGCCGTGTCGTGGATTCCAGTCTGCTGAAGCCACCCTGGGAGAGTACATGAACCAGGTCTTGCTTGTTGTCATCTTTGCCATCAGCGAGGCTGAACTTTCTTCATCAGATGAGAATGAACTGCGTGAAATCAAAGAGAAATTCTCTTTGCCCATTTTCTTCTTCAAGGTGCCAGAGTCAGGAGTTGAGCTGATCTCTCCTAAAAAAACTGGTAACGAAAAGTCCTCTCTTTACTGCCAGCTGATGGACTTGGAGTACCTGAGCACCAACCACTGCAGCTGCGGGGCGCCCAGCCCTGATGCTGATGCCCAAAGCATGCTGGTGGAGCAGCTGGAGAAGCTCCGTCTCCTAAGCACTTTTTCCAGGCAGGTGCTGCAGAGGCATCTCGTGGAAGCAGCCACCAGTTTAAACGAGGTTCACTGCCGTTGCCTCAACATCTTCATCAACCAGGCTTTCGACATGCAGCGGGACCTGCAGATCACCCCCAAGAGGCTGGAGTACACCCGCAGGAAGGAGAACGAGCTCTACGAGTCCCTGATGAACATTGCCAACCGAAAACAGGAGGAGATGAAGGACATGATCGTGGAGACTCTTAGCAGCATGAAAGAAGAGCTCTTGGAAGATGCTGCTAATATGGAATTCAAAGGTAAACTGCTGGCGGGAGAGCGATTGGAGCAAAGTGGTTGGGGATGTTAATCAGAGTAACAGAGCGATGGAGTAACAGTTGATGTCTCCTATGGGATAACTGATAGGAGTCTAGACTGCAAGCCAATTCAGACCTAGTACACAAAGGATTTGTTTCTGTAGTAGAAAGCACTGCTCTTAAATCTGAGGCTTGAAAATATTAAGTTTTATATTTCTTATGAACCAAGCACTTTTTTCCATTCTAGCTTGCTGGGCAGGATATTTTATCTGTTTTAATTCCCTCTTGTGCAGAAGAAGAAAATGTCTCAGCTTCACTTCAGAAGGTGTGTTGGGACTTGGGAATAGGTCTGTCCTAAGATAAAAAGCTGAATTTTAACAGTGAAGACTTGATTTTTTTTTTGTCATTTTTGCTTGATTTCTTTGAGAGATCTGCATTACTCTTTGGAGTATAGACCCTCCTAAAATGAAACCCTTTCAGATAGCTAAGGTTTTCCTTCAAAAACTTTAATGCACTGTTCTCCTGAGGCTGCACTTGGCCTTTGGTGTGTGCTTTTGGGAAATGTGGGAATCCTCACTGCATCTTACAGTACCAGAGTCTCCAAGAAAAGGAAAACAAGCTGGGGGAACACAGATCTGTGTAAGCTGTGTGAGGGCTGAGGTGCTAACCACTTCTTGTCTCCAGGTATACAGGGCTTGTCATAGATTTCAAAGGGACAATTTGTGCACTGATGCTCTGCAGCTTTTTTCTCTTCTGCTTACGAAGCAGGGGCTTAATATATCATTTCTCTTCAAAGGAAAAGCAGTTCACTGGGCTGATAAGGAAAGAGATTTGTACTCCAAGTCAAAAACAACTCTGAGCTATTGACGTAGAATTGGAGTGATCTGATGAGATGTGAGAGGCCAAAACTCCAGATAACTTTGATTTATTTTCTCTGAATTTCAAACTGGAATGTTGTGTCCCGGGAGGAAGAGGAGAAATGAAGAATTGTTTATGCTGCGGGTTAGGATGTGGATGTTTGTGCTTCTGGAGGTGGGAAATGGATAAGATCCTCCCTGTTTGTTGAAATGTTTGCTTGGTGTGAAAATGTCCTCCTCAAAGAGCTTGTTCTGACTGCAGCATGAGGTTATTTGCATTCGGGGGGGAAAAAAAAGGCATGTGCTAAATGTACAGTTGTTAATTCTCTCCGTTTAATGATGCTGTTACTCCACAGACAGGCAAAAATCATTTCTGGTATTCAGTTTGTCCCATTAGAAGAGATACCCACTTACACAGAGTTGAAGCACAGCACAAGAAAGCACTGGCTTCCTCGTTTATATCCACAAATAACCAACAATGGTGTTCTATTAGGAGTGAAGCATCTTGCTGGCTCTCAGTATTTGCAGTGCTATCTTAGAAGGAGGATGGTGTTACTTTGAGGAGCTAATGCCATCTGCTGATCACGGATTGGTTTTTAGTCTGGGCTGTTGGCCAAAATCCAGAGACAAATCTTCCGCTCCTCATAGTAACGTAACACTCTTTGGCCTGGTTGCAGTGCACTGTGTGTGATTGCTCTGTATTTGTTTGAAAACACTAAGAGTTGATCAACCTTTCCAAGGTTAGAGGAGAAAAACCATCACGTAACCACCATTACTTCCTAACATCTGATGTTCAGCAGTGCTTGTTGCTTGCAGAGTCTGCTGACTTGCACTTCTCTGTTGTTTCTTTGCCTCACTTAAAATGGTGCTGGCTTCAGGTTGCTTTATCTGGGTCTGAAGCAAATGATGTACCTCTGCAGGAGCAGAACAGTGGAAAAAAGTGCCTTTGGAGCAGAAGCTGCCCGGAGCGGTGTTGTGCTGTAGCTGTTTTGCAGAGCATTCACAGCAGCTCTCTGTAGCCCTTGGTGCAGTGGTGTTATGCCGAGTACAGAAGATGCCTCTTTTCTTTTTCTTCCATGCAGATATCATAATTCCTGAGAACGGGGAACCTGTGAGCTCCAAGGACATCAAGTGTTGTATTAAACAAATCCAGGAACTGATTATTTCTCGGTTAAACCAAGCAGTTGCCAACAAGTTAATTAGTTCAGTGGACTATCTGCGAGAGAGCTTTGTAGGTACTCTGGAGAGATGCCTGAAGAGCCTGGAGGAGTCCTGGGAGGTTTCAGTCCACCCTGCGAGGAGTTTGGAGAAGTCAAAGGATGTTTCTGTACACATCACAAGCAATTATCTCAAGCAGGTACGGGGGCTCAGCTGGCAAATAGGACACCAGGATGTTCTAGTTTCTTTTACTCTGACACTGCAAGGGTGGGAGGAAATGGAGAGCTGGGGGGAGCACAGCTTTGAGACACCTGGTAGAGCCTGGGTTATTAAGGGAGGTGCTAAAACTTGGTTCTTAAATTGTCACTTGCAGGCCTAGCACTTACCCTTCCTAAATCTGTATGGAGTGATTAACTTGCAGTCCAGAAACACTTAGGAGCTTAATAAAAAATCAATGATTTGAATCAAGTGAATTCCATCCTTTATTTTCCCATTTTACCGTGTGCACAGCTTGCAAAGTTCATCTTTCCCCTGCTTTCCAGATACTGAATGCAGCCTATCATGTTGAAGTCACATTCCACTCTGGCTCAACGGTAACCAGGATGCTGTGGGAACAGATCAAACAGGTTTGCTTATCTCTGTTACTCCTAGTAGGCATTATTGTGTAGTGAGGTGTTTTTCAGAGCAAAATACTTGAATATGTCTGGCTGCCCTCTAAATTTAGACTCTGGGCATTTGCCTTGGAAAGCTACTGCTTTCTCTCTGCATTGTGAGTATAGTTTATTCCTGGGAATGCCAATATTTAATTTAAAACAAATGCCTCTTTAATATTGTTTCCTTCTGTTCTGAAACAGCAAAGGAATGAAGAGTATTTTGAAACATTTGCTGTTTGTATTTTGGATAATTGCCTTGATTTATTTTTTTTTTCTTGTGCTTTGCAAAGTCTTGATTCAGTTCAGTTCACTGTTCTCCATCTAAGCAGGCTAGACTGCCTTGGGTCTTTGTTTTAGCTTTGTCTTCATGCATGCTTCACAAGTCTCTGCTCCAATAGCTGTCGGTGACCTGTACTGCCTTCTCTATCTTGAGTTCCTTCTATGGGTGACTGAGAGGAATGTGAGTTTTCCCCAAATAGTTGCAATGTGGACTGAGTGGTAACAAACCTCCAGATTTGTTTTGCTTATTTCTGGTTTTTTTTTTTTCTTTTTACTAGATAATCCAACGGATTACATGGGTCAGCCCACCTGCCATCACCAGTGACTGGAAGAGGAAAGTTGCTCAGGATGCTATTGAGAGCCTCAGTGCATCCAAGTTAGCCAAGAGCATTTGCAGCCAGTTCAGGACCAGGCTGAACAGTTCCCATGAAGCTTTTGCAGCTTCCCTGCGGCAGGTGAGTATGAGGAGATGTGAAGGAGAGCTTTCCAAGGGTGGCAATGCACAAAACAAGAAGACTTTTAATTGTTGAAAGAGCAATCTGTGCAGTTAGTGCTGCTGTTGTGAAGGTGGTAGAGCTGATGTGAGCGTCTTGGTACAAGATCCTACTTTTAGAGATGCTTTAAGGAGGATCCTCGGCCCTGTTACTCTGAGGGCTTTACACCAGGCAGGATGACAGTGCATGGGTGATATCTCTTGCAGTTAGAAGATGGCCATTCTGGCAGGCTGGAGAAAACAGAAGACCTGTGGCTGAAGGTGAGGAAGGATCACGCCCCTCGGCTGGCACGACTGTCGTTGGAGAGCAGGTCCCTGCAGGATGTGCTGTTACATGGTGAGCAATGCTTCATGTTCTGCGTTCTGTTCTGTGCCTTCCTACTTCTGAAGCAGTCAGTGGGTGGAAAGGGGTGGGAGGCACCGTTCTGCTTTGCACTTCAGTGCTGCAGTGAGCCTCCATCTGACATGTACTGAGTACCTCGAGTTGCGCAGCTCCTAGCCTGCGAAAAGCGCTGGCCTACCAGCCTGAGAGCATGCTTTGTATGTAGCAGGAAGGAGTAAACATGCTTTGATTTCTGATTAAAAGGATATTATGCCTTACAGGCAAACCAAAGTTGGGCCGTGAGCTGGGCCGAGGACAGTATGGCGTGGTCTATCTGTGTGACAGCTGGGGAGGGCACTTCCCCTGTGCACTGAAATCTGTTGTTCCTCCAGATGAGAAGCACTGGAATGACCTTGCACTTGAGTTTCACTATATGAGGTATATTTCACAAGTGTTTTTCTTCATTCCTTATGGATGTCCTTAAATTCACTGCTACAGACGACCACTATTTGCATAGGCAGAATCTTGTTTGCTGTTTTTCTACTTTGCACTCAGTGCATTGACCTCTTGAAATGCTAAGCTGCAGTTTCTAGCAGATGCAAGACAGCTTCTCAGTCTCCATGCAAAAATGTGACAGGCACAGAATGGTGGGCAGGCAAGCTCTTTCCTGTCTTAATTTGATTCCCTGGTGTCTGCACTGTTCAAGTGCTTGCTGATTTTCAGTTAATTAGAATTAATGGAGTATGATAGCAAGCAGTTCTTCCTTCCCTGATTTCTGGTGTTGAATCAGTCCTTCTTTTCCAGTCTCTGTCCTTTCTGAGGTAACTGGCCTACTGTATCTTACTTCTGTAGTACTGAAGCTACAGCCATTGGTCACTTTTCCTCTAGAAGGTGAGGTTTGGCCTGGGGTGCAGGGAAGAATGGAAGAATGGTCACCTTTCTGTGCTCAACTTCCTCCAGGTCTCTGCAGTCACACGAGCGGCTCGTGCACCTCCATGGCTCTGTGATAGATTATGGCTATGGAGGAGGCTCCAGCATTGCTGTCCTACTGATAATGGAACGGTTGCACAGAGACCTCTATACAGGACTGAAGGTAACAGCAGTCTGTGTATTTGCCTTTTTATGTATTCATTAATAAGAGTGTGATGTGGCTACAGAAACATCCTTACTGGCGTTCAGGGGGTGGTAAACAAGACTACTGGTTCTCAGCCTGGTCTAAGTATTGCATTGGGAAAGTAGTAACAGTAGCTCCTGTTTCTGTTGCTGGAATTCTTTTTCTTTATTCAAGAGGATGATCTTGCAAGAGTTAGAATTGAATTTCAGTATTTTCTTGGTGAATAAGAGTAAGCATAACTTCTTGTAGGAACCAAGTCTGTGTGTTTATTTTGCAGGCTGGGCTAGAATTAGAAACACGATTACAGATTGCCTTGGATGTGGTTGAAGGCATCCGTTATCTTCACAGTCAGGGACTTGTGCACCGGGATATCAAACTTAAGAATGTCTTGGTAAGGAAAACTTTTGTGTCTGACTGATTTCAAAGTCTTTTTGGACTCCCTTTAAGCAGGAGGGGAAGCGTGCTATAAATGCCACTGCTTACTTGATACAGAATCTTTTAACTTGTGATGTCATCAGCAACATCTGGCCTTGCAGCGGGGCTTCCCCAACTCTGTTTCAGTCAGGATGGGGGAAGGGAGTGGTGGAGGCTCACCTGAAGGTACAGAGCATGAGCTAGCAGTAAGACTTCCATTGCTTAGCCTTATTAAACCCAAACCACACCCTGTAGAGGACAAGTGAAGGTGTGTTTTGTTGCTGAGCTTACCTAGGTCATGTTCATGAGCAGCCAAGCCATCAGGGAAGCCTCCTTAAGAACAAACCTTCGATCCTTCAAACACCAATCGAAACCATAATAATAAAAAGCAGTAATAAAACTGAGAATTGTGATTCACAGCTGTCTGTGTGTGAATTCCTCTACAGCTTGACAAAAAGAATCGAGCCAAAATCACTGACTTGGGGTTCTGCAAACCAGAAGCCATGATGTCTGGCAGTATTGTAGGCACACCTATTCATATGGCTCCCGAACTTTTCACAGGTATGCATGCTGACTGAATCCACTGCTGTCTCACTCTGGCTTGAATTTTGAAAGCCATTATGCTAAATTAATCCATCAACTTTCTCACGAAGGGAAAAATAATAACTTCAAAATAAAATAAAATAAAATCAGAGGACCGCATGCTTACAGTGCATCGTATGAGTTGGGTTTTGTGCATCTCAAATCTTTGCTTACATGGAAGAACTGTGATTCAGAAACATTACTGAAATGGTTAACACTCATTGGAAAGTGAAGCTGCATTTAATTTGGAAAGTATTATTCAGGTGGTTCTTGCTGCTAACACTGAAATACTTGTTTGCCCTGCTGATGAAATGTGTTTTTGTCACAGGAAAATACGATAACTCAGTGGATGTTTATGCATTTGGCATTCTGTTTTGGTACATTTGTTCGGGACACGTGAAGTTGCCAGAGGCTTTTGAGAGATGTGCAAGCAAAGATCACCTTTGGAACAACGTTAGGAGAGGTAGGAATGGCTTATGTTGAACTCTGGGTGATGCTTTGTGCTTGTGTAAGATTTGAGAGAGGAGGAAATAATTGTCCTCTTGTAACTGAAAGGTAAGAATGCAAGTTGTTGTCACTGACTGCTTAAAGACTGACATTTGTAACTAAATTTGGGCATATTCTACTGAAAATCTAACAAATCAGCAGGGATGAAATGAGCAGGCTTTCAGTTCCCTCCTGTGACACTGTGGCAAGAAGGTGGTTGTGCTAACTAACAAACCATGTAAACCCTGTGTACAATATTTATGATGGAAGCTGGATGCCAGAATTAGCCAACCACTGCATGATCCCTTCAGGAATGCTTAATCTCTTGCAATTTCTGGAGGCCCTGGTGATCTGTACGTTCACATGTTGAATATGCAGCATGCTGGGAAAGCTGTCACAGGGTTGGATGTTATGTGACAGATTGGCAGCTGTTCCCCAAAATCTAAACTTACTCTCATTTATACCTCAGTAGGTTTAGCACAGAACTGTATTTTGTGGTAGCTTCACCCTTAGTGCTGCATCACAGGATCAGGATGTTGTACTACTTTGTGTCCTGAGTTGCTGTCCATATAATCTCTGCCCTTCTCATGTGAAAAAGATTAATTCAGATGACTGAGGTTTGTGTTTGGTCAAAAGGCTGCACTCACTGCTGCTTCTCAAGAACTTGCTCCCCAAAATACCATTGAGAGTGTATTTGGGGGGTGATGGGAAGGACACATTTCTTTTTTATTGGGGAGAGTATTCATTTTGCTCCCAAATAATCACGAAGAGGAGGCTGCAGTGAAATCCTGGCCGTCCTCTGGAAGGCTGTGGGCTCCTGATGGACTCCAGCAACGCTCCCAGGGCTGACTCAGGAGCCTTGCTGCAATGTAAACCTTTATCAGTAGCATTAAACAGTCCGCTTTGGTCGCTTCAACCTGCACCAAAGTAATGGACATCAGACACAGAGGTGCTGTCCTGTGTGATGGTGACTGGGGGTCCCTTTCTGTTTCCCAGGAGTTCGCCCAGAGCGCCTTCCTGTGTTTGATGAGGAATGCTGGCAGCTGATGGAAGCCTGTTGGGATGGAGATTCCTCCCAGCGCCCTCTCTTGGGGATTGTCCAACCTATGCTGCAGGGGATCATGGACAGGCTCTGCAAGTCGAGCTCTGAGCACCCAAATAAAGGGTTGGATGACTCAACTTGAAAAGGAAGAGCGGAAGGAATTTTGAATTGTGGGAGAATTCTGAACCCCTAACTCTGCAGATGGCTTCTTCAGATGCAGCTCTTTGTGGCTAACATGAGCGGGACAGGTAACAGCAACCAGAAGATTGCTCGTAGAGGTGAGACCTTGGGGATGTTCCATCTCGAGCAGCAGCCAGAGACATCTCCCCAGCACACCCCATTGATGCTAGTTTCCCTGCTGCAGCTTTTATTACGGAGTTGTGCGAGTACGATGGGAAAAAAAGAATCCACTCCCCTGAACTGAAAGGGATTTTTTGCCGATCCCACGCCAACACCAATCAAACAAAAGCATCCTGTGTGCTTGGGTAGCATCTGCGTTGCTAGGAATTGATTGCGACAGTCTTTACTGAGTAAAGTAACAGCTCTCTTCCCATGAACTGATGGTCCTCGGTGGCCTTCAGTCCACACATAACTCTATCCCAATCACTGAGATTGGCACCAATTACCGTGCGGTCAGAGGAAAGAGAAAGTAGAGGCTTTAGGCTAGAAGGTGTTCAGAAGCTGAGAGGATCTGTGTCTGTATTAGCTTCGTGCAACACTCCAAATGTTTACATTGACAGGAGCAAAGCTTCCATGTTTTACCTAAGGGGGATTATCTACTGTTCCACTGCAGTTAAAAGACCCCAAGTTATAAGCTATTTATCTCTTGTGAACCCTTCACCTCTTAGTTCTGTAAAACAAACTCTTATCTGCTAGTTTTGGTTCATAATGGTTATCTGAATGTCTGAAGAAACCTGACCTTTCTTTTCACAGTCTTCTGGTAAAATGGAAGACTGCTCAGATTGCATAGCGCAGAACCTTAAAGTCATTACATCTAATGACTGTCCGTGGGGAAAATGCCAATTCATTTTAATTCCATTTGGGGCTCGAATTAGTTGTGATGGCAAAGACAGTTTTAAATTGTACTAATTATGACAGACTTTTTTTTTTTAAAAAAAAAGAAGAGGTTTCTTCAGCTTTTATATAATTTCACGTGCTTGGTGAGAACGTAGTCAAGGGAAAACAGGTCATGCACTCTTCCTCAGTAGCTTTTGTGTGTCCATTCATCTGATTGCTTCACTCTGGGGTCTCTAATTTGGCTCTGTTGGTGCCCTCATGAAGTGGCTCACTCTCAAATGTTCTTGCCCCCGTGTCTTTTGCATTTCTGGGCAGCAAACCTGTGGGGTGGAGGCTGAGATTAGAAACTGCACCTTGTTTACTGCATGAGGAAATAGAGTGGGCAAGTTGTCACTAAGTTTCCTCTTCTTCCCAGCTGCAGGGGATGGGCACCCAATGGCTTTGTTTCCCAGGGAAGCTGGCATAGTGCATCCAGAACTGTAGGCACGTGGAATTACTGCACCTTGTTGCTGGAATTTATTGGCTAGTACATAACAAAATTACAACTGATAATCTGCTTGTTAAACAGCTTGAGCAAAGGAAAGGGATACGTAATCCTGCAGTAGTAGTTTAGTTTAACTCTTTCCTTCTTTGTGCAATAGACAGACTTAATGCTTTTTTATATTAAAAAAACAACTTTTTTTTTACTTGCCTGCACACGTTGTAAGCATTTTCCAGTCTGTGATGGCATTAACAATGTGGCTCTATACAGACACATCTATGGCTGCTCCAGCTGAAGGTGCAGCAGCCAAAACTGCATCTGCAGAAGAACAAATGCTTTTCCAAAGTAGAATTGCTGGGCATCGCCCTGCCCTGATGCACGTTCATGCCACCCATGACACTAATAGTATTAACTTAATAGTAAAGGTACTGTGCGTGGTGGTTATAACCTTATTTAAAACAAGGAGAGTCAAGGTCAGTCTCTTGCAATTAATAGATATAACTTGTGTAAATAAATGTGTGAATAAAACTTAAATCTCTGTATATGCAATTCTAGAAACTTCTTGTATAGCTTCCCCCACATAGCCATTCCCAGACACTCCTCTGCTGCCTTTTCCTTGCTCTTTGCAGCTACTTTGTCTTGTTTCCATTTAGTATGTTTTCTTGCATGTGCAGCATCACAGCTCAGCAGGTTTTCCCATACTTTGCACTGCTTTCTCTGCACTTTTTCTCATTGACTATGAAGTTCTTCCTGAGAGGAGAGCTTTCACAATTGCTCTTTAAAATGTCTCCAATCCCCCCCCCACACACACACTCTTTTTTTAAGAGTAAGGTGACCAAAACTAATAGGAACTGTATTAAAAGGTCCTGCTACGTGTAACCACTGCCACCTGTGTGGGATGGCATGCTCAGATCAAGAATGGCCATCCCACACCATAACACCTCTCCTGGAGCTCTGTCCTGCTCCAAGGGGATTTTTAGATGCAAGCTGTAGGATTTTAGATGCAAGCTTTCTTTGCACAGGTCAGGGAGGAGTTTAAGTGCTCATAGGGACCCATAGGAAGCAGCAGTGGAGCTGCGAGGTGCAAGAACACAGTGCCAGGTGCTGAGCCTTGCTCTGCCAGCACTCAGCCTTCACTTGCAAACACTACGGAGGAAAAGGAGCTGGGAGCAAAGGCTGAGGATGGCACAGGGCTGAACGGCCAAAGCCCTTCATTCAGAGGCTCCTCCTGACACTAAAGGGCTGCGGATCTGCTCCCTCCCAGCCCTCGTTACGGACAGCCCGTGGCCTTCAGCTCTGAAGCAGCAAGCAAATAGGAACTGTTGTAGACCCCGTGTATTTTGTATCGCTTTTCTATGTTACAGTGCTCTGTATTACGGCGTTATAACAATGTAACGAGCTTACCGGGCGCCTAAGAGGAGAGGAAAAAAAAAAAAAAAAAAAGTGCAATAACCGGAATCGTCTGCCCTGAATCGTTGTATTTTTACTTTGGTTTTGTACTAACCGTGTTTCCGTGCTCTAAGAGACGCGACCGTGAGTTCAGCCCTCAGCGCCGCTCTCAATAAACCGCTGGGTCCGCAATTTCTGTCCGTTCCTTTCGCGTCCCGGAACTCCGCGCTGCGGTCGCGGCGTCCGCCCGGACCTTCCGTGTGCGCACGCGCGGGGCTGCCCGCCGCACTGCCTGAACGCCGCCGCTCCGCCCGCCTGAAAGCACCGGAAGACAGAAAGCTCCGAGCCTCGCCGCTCAGTGCTGGGACGGGTGTGAGCCGCGTTTTAGCGGTCTGATCGCGGAGCCGGCGGTAGGAAAAGCGAAGGGTTTCGTCAGGCGGATGCCGAGGGCAGCCCGACGCGCGGCGAAGGCCCCCGGAGGGGTCCTCGGGTGACGGAGACGGACGGAGCGGGGCGGCGGCCGCGATGAACCTGGAGCTGCTCGGTGGGGCCGGGAGCGGGGCTGGGAGGTGGGCGGTGTGGAACCGGGGCTGTGGGAGCCGGGTGGGACGGCCGGGCTTCGGGGGCGCGCCTCGCTCAAACGCTGCCTTTGCGTTCCGTTGCAGAATCCTTCGGCCAGAACTACCCCGAGGTAAGGGATCGCCCGCCCCGCGGGGCTGCCCCGGCCCGCAGCGGCCCTGCGCAGCGCCCTGACCGCCCTCCTTTCACCTCAGGAAGCCGATGGCACGTTGGACTGCATCAGCATGGCCCTGACCTGCACCTTCAACCGCTGGGGCACGCTGCTCGCCGTGGGCTGCAACGACGGTCGCATCGTCATCTGGGATTTCCTCACCAGGGGAATCGCCAAAATCATCAGCGCCCACATCCACCCCGTCTGCTCGCTCTGGTAAGGGAGCGCTTCGTATTTGCTGCCGCTTGGTGTCACACCGCCGGCTCAGGCTGCCAGGGGCTCAGCCTGGCCCTGAGCTCCTTCGGGGATGGGGCTCCCACACTCCTCAGAGTAGCAGTGCCTTCTGAATAAAAGACTTCAGCCCAACATCTGACCTAAATCTCTATCCTTAGTTTAATACCATTCCCCTTTGTTTTGTCTGTTTCAGACCACGTAAAAAGATGGTCTGTTTCAAGATAATTTCCTTTAAAAGTGTTTGAAAACGTGAAACGCCCGTGAAATCTTCTGGTTACTAGAGTTCAGAAGTTGGTTTTCAAGCCAACAGATTCGCAGCCAAACCTTAATATGAGATCTACTAATTTAACACACCAATTAGTGGATGCTTTTTTATGTATCGAAGGAGTAGCTTTTACTTGAAGTGCCCCTTGTTTCTATAGCTGGAGTCGGGATGGCCACAAACTGGTGAGTGCCTCGACTGATAACATCGTGTCGCAGTGGGATGTGCTGTCTGGGGACTGTGACCAGAGATTCAGATTTCCTTCACCTATCCTGAAAGTTCAGTATCACCCTCGAGACCAGTAAGTCCTGTGGAAAAAAAACCAGTGCTCTCATTTGGGTAGAATTAATGATTATGAAAGTGTTTTGGCTGGAGCTTGAAGTGCTTTTCCTAAACCTGGTAGATCTTTTCAGGTTGTCTTCTTTATGCAGTGAGGGCCCTAACTTGGATTTGTTGTGGCTTTCTGGATGTCCTCTGTGAGTGGGGCCCTAATGTGGATTGCTTGTGGCTCTTTTTATTTTGAAAGGAAGGGAGGAAAGTAAACATGGGAGCAATCCTTAGAACTGGGTATAGAAATGCCTCGTTGAGTTTACAAGTTACTGCACAGACATAAAGGAGCCTTCAGAAAAAGAAAGGAAATGAAAGCAGACGCTGGCTTGAGGCCATTTTGTAGCGTAAGAAAGAAAGGCCGGATGAAAAACTGAATAAAAGATGATGTTATTCTGCCTTTCTCAATGTAGACCGACTTTTTTTTCCTGCTGCTACATGTGGAAGCTTCTTTTCCAGAGCAGAAACTGTGAACTCTTCCGCTTTTGCTTTGCAGAAACAGAGTTTTGGTTTGTCCCATGAAGTCTGCACCAGTGATGCTGACGCTGTCAGACTCCAAACACGTTGTGCTTCCTGTGGATGATGATTCTGATCTCAACGTCGTGGCCTCCTTTGACAGGCGAGGGGAATACATTTATACAGGCAATGCCAAAGGGAAGGTGAGACTGTGGCAAGAGCACTGGATGCTGTAGCTTAGCTCACTTTATCAAGATGTGTGATGTTTCTAAGTTGCTTTCTTTTATTATACAAATGAATGTCTCTTGAATAATTGATGTGTCGTTACGTCCTCGTATTTCACCTTCTAAGATCTGTAGCATGTAGATCTGAGCTCTTTGTGTTGCTCTTGTCTTTGACCATATTTGTTGGATCCTTTTCCAATGTTTATGTCGCAGAAGTGTCGCAGAAACTGTAGTAGAAACTTCAGTAGCAGAGTTCCAACTATTCCTGTGTAGATTGCTGAGGCTTCTGTTGTCAGGGTTAGTAGTTATGTGAGAGGTGCTAAAAGGGGAGTGAGTAACAACAAGATGCTGATTGCCTCCTGTTTCTTTAATCTTCAGATCTTGGTCCTAAAAACAGACACTCAGGACCTCGTTGCCTCCTTCAGAGTGACAACTGGAACGAGCAACACCACAGCTATTAAATCAATTGAATTTGCTCGGAAGGGAAGGTGAGTTACTATGGATTACACCAGGTCTTAGGAAAAAAAAACCAACAACTTCCCACAATTATTTCCCACAACATATTCTGATTTATTTTTTTTTTGCTCTCTTTTTAATGCAATGCATGTTCTGTGGCATTCTTCCCCCAGCTGCTTTCTAATCAACACAGCTGACCGGATCATCAGGGTGTATGATGGCCGTGAAATTTTAACCTGTGGGCGAGATGGGGAGCCTGAGCCAATGCAGAAGCTGCAGGATTTAGTGAACAGGTGAGAAGCAGCAGAATGGGTGGTCAGCCTGCAGTGGAAAGGTCAACTTGCCTTGAAAACGTTGAGGTTTGTGTGTTCTGTACCTGTGGGCGCCTGCGTGAAGGGCAGCTCAGCATCTTATTCAACAGACAAACGTTTGACATTTGAAGTGTGCGAGTCGCAGTTTGATTTGAAACGTAAATATCAGTGTAATGTTTGAAATGTAAACCTCCTGAAGGGAGGTTGTGGTGAAGAGGGATTTGGCCTCTTCTCCCAGGCAACGAGCAGGACATGGAGCAATGGCCGCAAGTTGTATCAGAGGAGGTTCAGGTTGGACATAAGGAAGAACTTCTTCTCTCAGAGATTGGTCAGGCACTGGAATGGCTGCCCAGGGAGGTGGTGGAGTCACCATCCCTGGCAGTGTTCAAGAGGCATCTGGATGACGTGCTGCATGATATGGTTTAGCACTAGTGGTGGCAATGGTGATGAGGAGACGGTTGGACTGGATGATCTTATAGGTCGTTTCCAACCTTGTGATTCTATGATATTATTTGTGGATGGGAAGATGTAAGGTTGTGGTCTGAAGAACAGTCCCACGGTCCTCATCCTCAGCATTTAAATCTTATATGGTTTCTTTTCTCTTTGCTTGCAGGACACCTTGGAAGAAATGTTGTTTCTCTGGTGACGGTGAATACATAGTGGCAGGTTCGGCACGTCAGCATGCTCTCTACATCTGGGAGAAGAGTATTGGAAACCTGGTTAAAATCCTCCATGGGACCCGAGGAGAGCTGCTCTTGGATGTAGCAGTAAGAATGCTGCCAGCTATCGTTAAGTTTCTCGTTTGGAAATCTAAGCTTTCTTCATTCCGTTTACCAGTTAAGCTCCTCCTCTTTTCTCTTTCATATAAACCCAGTGGCATCCTGTCCGACCAATCATAGCTTCAATTTCCAGTGGTGTCGTGTCAATATGGGCTCAGAATCAAGTGGTAAGTGTTCTACATTGCTTCTTTTAGAGCTTTCCCTGCTGGTCTCCATCCATTCCAGTCCCAGTAGCCTGAATTATTGCACATGGAAATCTTTTATTACCCCCAACTCAGCAAACTCTCTGGCTTCACCTGCCTAACTTGAAAGACGTTTGCCATCTTGTTGAATGTGAGTAGGGTACTTACATTTCACCTGCTGAGCTTTGTGTCAAGTGCTAAATATGACCTTGGGGATGTTGGGTGGGGGAATGGTGTCATTCTGAATGTGTAGCTGAAACACTGGAAATTGGAGTGAGCCAAAACTACTGTGGCTGAACACAAACACATCCTTGGTTTTACATTGGCATTCATTGAAGGAGTATTGTAATGTCAGATTTTCAGCAGGAGCTTGTTTGTGCAGTTCCTAATTTGCCACTTGGCTCTATAGCTGATTGAGGCTTGATTTCCACACAGAATAAGATTGCAATTGCAGGAATCCCCAATTTGGCAGCTATTCCTTCGCACTGAGGTAAATCTCATCTTGAATTTGTGACTTAGGAAAACTGGAGTGCCTTTGCACCTGATTTCAAAGAGCTGGATGAAAATGTAGAATATGAAGAGAGAGAATCAGAGTTTGACATTGAAGATGAAGATAAGAGTGAACCGGAACAGACAGGTGCTGTAAAGCTCTTTGTTGTGGAGTTGGCCGTTCAGGTGTTACCAAATAATCGTTAGTCCCAATATATGACCCCAATAAAGATGAAAACTGGCAGCTGTGGGGATGCGAGTGGTGAATTGGGATCAGTAGGGGCACAGTTTGGCCACTTGGTGGTGCTGAAAAATTGTGCAGGGGAAAAGGCTGCAGTTACTGCAGAGAGAATTGAGAGTTCTTCCTGCGAAGGCATAGAGCTCTCCTCGTTTTTTCAGGCTTATATTTACATCACTTTTGTGTTAAAATGTAGCACTGGTTTGTAGGAACGAAGCATTAAAACAACTTCTGTCCAAGAACTCTCAGTGAGAACAGTGCAGCAGCTGGGATTAAAAACAAAAACCTGATAGCTGCAAGGGGAAATGCCTCACTTGTGTGGTGCTGCAGTTCTCACCCCCGCATGCTCAGACATTTAAGAGCAGTCCCATTCTTTCTGAACCATTTGCTTTTTTCCTTTCTTTCGTTAATTCTTCCTTTCTCCCTGCTTCTCAGGTGCTGATGCTGCAGAAGATGAAGAAGTGGATGTAACGAGTGTGGATCCCATTGCTGCCTTTTGTAGCAGGTGAAAGAATAACTTTAAACAAAGTGTGAATACGAAACACATCACTGACATCCCCCCCAAAGCAGCTCCCTCTGTACTCTTAGGTTTTTTGTGTCTCTGCTGTAGCAGGTAGAAAGAGTTAATTGTGTGAAAAACCACTGGCAGAGAAATAGGCTCAGTGTTTATAAATGAAAAGAAACAAGATATTAAAGACTCCCAGTTTTACAAGAAATCATAACTGTTTATTTTACAGTGATGAAGAACTGGAGGACTCCAAGGCTCTGCTTTACTTACCCATTGCTCCTGAAGTAGAGGATCCGGAAGAAAACCCCTATGGGCCTCCACCTGATGCTGTTCAGAGTTCCTTAACTGATGAGGGGATGGGATCTGAGAAGAAGAGGCAGTCGTCCTCTGATGGACCTCAGGCACCAAAGAAGAAGCCCAAAACCACCAACATAGAGCTACAAGGAGTACCTAATGACGGTGTGTAGAAGCTGCCATTGATTCAGCACCAGTTCTGCATTTGAGATGGTTTTTTTTTCAGCTTTGCTCAGTCCAAAGACAGAAAGTCCAGAAGTTCACTCTTTCCTATAAAGTTAATAATTGTAACAGTTACTAATGGGAAAGTTTGCTGGTGTTTTGCAGGCTAGAAATGAGGGCAGACATCCCAAAGCTGTAATTTTGCATTGCACGCCTCATTTAAGCACCCTGAGGGATAACTCAGCCTGGTAACACCTTGTTTTTTCCTGCAGAAGTCCATCCGCTGCTGGGTGTGAAGGGAGATGGTAAATCCAAGAAGAAGCAAGCAGGCAGGCCTAAAGGATCAAAAGGTAAAGACAAAGATTCTCCATTTAAACCGAAACTCTACAAAGGGGACAGAGGTGCTTTACCTCTGGAAGGAGCAGCGAAGGGTAAAGTGCAGGCGGAGCTGGGACAGCCTTTGACAGGTAAGGACCCACTGTGAGCGTCGTTGCTTGCTTGGTGGCCTTGCACTTTATCTTCCCAAATGGCCCTTGCTCGCTGGATGCCACTGATGTCACTGCTGTCAAGGATAGGCAGATGTTTCTGTATTTGTTTTTCAAGTGGAAGGGCTTTTAGGATTTGTAACAAAAGCGATGTCTGCATGCGTTGTTGCGTACGAGGAGCGCGTTGGGTTTCAGTAGGGATGGCACTGGTTGAAATGAAGCCTTCCTTACAGTCTGTTTGACAATTGGAGCCTGGGATGAAATTCAGGAGCTGAATTCTTTAATCCTGGCTGTGGAGCAGCCTGAGTGGAATTCCAGGAAGTGCAATTGCTGTAAAAGAAGACAGATTTTGTTGGATCATTTTGTGTTCTTTGCTTTATGACCACGCTTTGTTGGTTGCTTACCAGAACAGGACTGTTGCTGTCACCTTTGTTAGGGCCCAGACTTTGAATCTCAGACAGGGACTGGCTCTCAGCTGGTGGCAGTGTTTCCCATCTGTCTCATTTACTACTCGAGCTTATTTGGGAAATGCTCATTCAAGTGTAGTAAAGGAAGTACATGTTTGGATTAAATGATGTGCATTCTGTTTGGGTTTTTTTTTCACTGTAAGAGGGAGCCTGTGGTCGATACAGAAATGGATTCAAAGATGTGATGTAACTGAGATCTCAAGTTTTGCATTTCTTTGAACAAAGCAGTGCTGTGGATTTTAGACTGCACAGAATTGTTGGGTTTTTTTTGTTTTTCCCTCCTCCTTCCCTCACTGCTGATCCTGTGTTACCCCCTGTGTTTTTGCTTATCACTTCCTATGCAGTTGTTACAGTCTGACTTGCTTTTATGAGACCACTGTAGAATTTAATTTGCTAATTGTGCTCAGCTTGAGATGTTCATAACCCTATCAGTGAGTTCAGCACTGGGTTTTTGGGCAGCGTGAAGACTGAATTGGGGTTGAGTTTAGACCCCAAATTCTCTGCTTTCTTTGCCCATTGGAGGTAGTAGAACTTTTTCAAATGTATTTTTACACAAGCATGTAAGGGTGTTCTGCCACCGTGCTGGTATTCAGCTTGATTGAGCTAGAGGCAAATAACATTGCATGGATGGAGTCCTGTCTCAGCTATTGAGCTCCCTTACACAGTGCTGCTGATTTAAAAGGATCTACCAGATCCATGCAGCAGATCCCACCACTTAGTGCTGGAAATGTCTGTGTGAGTCACACAGTGAGTCACAGACTGCCCACAGGAGGAGCTGCCCCTTGGCTCCCAGCACTCAACAACAGTCTTCTAGTCCATGAAATCCACGTCTCTCTTGTCTTCTCTTTATGACTTGCAATGTCTATTTTGAACAGCCAGTTCTCCCTGGGGGCCAACCCACGTGCAATGCAACGGCCTCCTGCCTGCACTGCTGGAGCTGGGCACACTCCTGTCTCTCTTGCATGAAGCTGTTAGCTCTGCTCGTTCCACGTGCTGCTGCTTCCTGCAGGAGCCCATCACTCACTCACACAGCCTCTCCACAAGCATTTATTCTCTGGGACCTGCAGGCTGATTTGCTGTTACAGTGGATGTTTGGGAGCTGCTTGGCTGGGGCCTGGCAGCCAATATCTTGTTGTCAAAGCAGCTGTGTCAAAATTGGCTTTCAGTAAAAACAAACTGGGAAGCTTGATCTGTTGTACAGCTTTTAGAGCAAAGCCATGCAGCAGTCTTGTTTGACTTCAATGTAGGAGGAACTTGTTCCTTTCTGTTATGCTTCTGCTTTGAGGTTTTGGGGTCGGTGCATCTTTCCAGCAGGTAAGTGTGCTTGTGGGGTAAAAGCTCACAGACCATGAACTGCCTCATCTGTGCCTGTGGTCTCAGATACAGAGTTCTTAATTTGTGGTAGACGGTGCCTCGTTGGTTGTATCTCATTCTGGAAGGAACGTAGAGAATCGTATTCTCAAAGGCTTTCAGTTTATTTTCATTGATTTCAGAACCTGTCGGAGTCAGATGATTTATTTTTCACCTGTATTTGATCTCTTTAGCAGGTGGTGCCATCTCGGAGCTGTTATGAAGACCCTCTTCTTTATCCTCCTCTGTTCTTTCCCGTGTTGGCACCATAACATGGAGAACAGATGCAGCAGTCAGAACGGACTGACTTTAATACAGCAGCCTGATTGTTCATGGATTCAGGGAGTGACTTTTATAAGAGATGAGTATTGAAGAGGAAACGGCCTTCGTTCTTCCTTAATTGCCTCTTGGTCGAGCAGTGTGAGATGCTGACTCTCAGGTCACACAGTTTGCAAAGAGACTGGCTGGACTGCCTTCATGTTGGCACGTGTGATGTTCTGCACTGAGCTGGTACCCTACCCTCTGCCACTCCAGAGCTCATCACCAATTGTCTTTTAAGTCATTTTTTTGTTCCTGGATTGAAAAATCCCCAAAGTGTGCATTTTTATTCCTGATACCAATGACTGTGTATCCTCCAAACTTCCTTTTCTTTGCTGTTAATTCCCATTCCAGTGAGTTGTGGGCCTTTCTGTGCCAGCTGCGTTGCCTTGCAGCTTTGGTTAGCTCAGTGTGATGCCTTCTATGCTGACATGCTTAGTGAAACTGCTGCTGATTATGTGCCAGGTTTGATTTCATCTCAAGTGGCTAGAGACCTAACGTGAAGAATCAAGACACCCTCTGAAGTCTGCAAAGAATGAATTTTCATGTTGTTAATATTTTAGACACGAAGGATGACTCTGCTGATGGGAAGAGGAGCGCGTGGAGGTAGCTGTATAAAATACAGTCTAGACAGAAGTGTATAAACTGAGTGGTATGAAGAGCACTGTTGGCAGTGTCTTTCTCTCCTTGCAAGCGTGTTTATTCTGTTTCCATTTAAGATGCCCCACCAGGAATGCTGTTCCCTCCTTAGCTGCTAAATGCTGGTACTTAGAGAAGGAACAGCCAATATTTCTCCTAACTGGAACTGTATTTTTTTTTCAGCTACTCTTCCAGGGCTTAAAGATGAAATGAATAATGGTGTGATTGTAAAAGACAAACATGTGGACCATGACTTTTTAAAAATGCTCTTTTTCCTTTTTTTCCCCCCCCATTTCTGAGTCAAATATAGAAGGTGAACACTCACAGCTTATTCCAGCTGTGCTTTAACCTTTCACCTGCAATATTTTCCATGTGGGATTGGGGTGGAGACGCTTCTCTCTATCTGCTATCTGCATCCAGATCTTTCTGTACCAAACTAAGTTTCCATTCCCAATGCCCTTTGTTTTGTAGAGACTTCCTAGTTCCTACAGATTACCTTCAGGTTTTCCCCAGATGCAATTATTGAGGTTATCACCGAGTATTTAGATTTCCAAAGCATCCTGCAGACATTAAAAGCCGAGGAGTCACGAAGGGAGGTGTTAATTTGCAGTGGGAAGCACGCAGTGATGACATGATACATAAGCATGGCAAGAGAGGAGACGTGTTACATCAGAAGGATTTCACAGACTGGTATTTTCGTTTCCCGCCTTGGTGCTGTGATCAGCTTGATGCCATTTGTTCCCACGTGGGCAGCATCGGTTTCCTTTGTTCTTTCTGCTCGTAGGATGGCTTGCATCTCCTGTGGAAAACTGTTTTGTCAAACCTGCCCATACGTGGCGTGGCTGAACGCAAAAGCTTCACAAGGTGCACAGGCAGTGGCTCTCCTGGTTGTGTTAAAGCGAATCGTTTGCCACAGACTCCAGCCTTCATTTCTGTTAAACCCTCTCTGTACAGTCTGTATGTCCTTGGTTTGTTGTCTTCTCTCTTTTGTTTTATTTCCTGACGTCTGTAGTTTTGTACAATACTGGTCAGATCCTGGCTTGGTGGTAGCATATAGCACTGGTTTAGGTTTGTGCCTGTAAATAAAGAGGTATGTTTTATTTCCTAAAGTCGTGGCTAAGTCTTGGCTTTTCCAAACTTTGTGGTGGTTTCTGTTGTGATGCTGCCAAGGAACCCTGCCCTACAGCTCTGGTGCAAACGTGTGCCTTGGCTGGTGTCATGGCTGGTTTTATTGCTATTCTTGGTCTTTCTGCAGTGTGGCATTTGGTTGGTGGTGTCTTTACTGAAATCCCCCACGGAAGGAAGACCTGAGTGCAGTGTAGGAACCCTGAGAAGTGCTGAAGGGAACTGAACACGAAGAGTGCTGGGTGCAGAGAGCATCTCTGCAGGAGCTGACTGCGTTTGTGGCCGTTCTCCATCTCAGAAGCCGTTTTGTTTTTAATAAATTAAGGGCTATTGGGAAGAGAAACTTGGATATTCATTAGCCAAGCCAGTGAAGAACGTGGCATTCTAAATCCTTTCTGCAATCCATCGTTCAGACAATCTGGTTATTGACCTGGTTTGACCATAGCTCTGTTACACCATCAGAAAGAAACAACTTGATCATGGAGAGCTTTTCTCATTGCTCTGTTCTTTCGGGATGCAGTGGGGCTGGTGCTGTTGAATCCCATCTGCATCTGCTTTCCAACCCATGCAGAACCACTGGGTGCCATCAACTCTTGGACAATGATGGGTGCCAGTGACGCAGCCCTGCTCACCCCTGATCTCTGGATGTCAAAATCTTGTTCTCATCATCTTGGTCCTTTGGGGAGGACTTCAGATTTTAGGATAAGTGTCTATAGAGCAGAGCCATACAGCTGCTATGGGTGTCATGATTTCTTTGTGCTAAGCAACATTGTTTTAGAGGTTCCAGTAATTAAGATGTATTGTTTTATGGTTTGCTGGGAAGATTGAACTGGAACAGCAGCGTGGAAATTCATCTGAAATAGCATGGAAATGTCAAGGAGTAGAAAGGAGGACTTAATAAATAGTCAAGCAGATCCCAGTTGCTGGGATACAGTGGGTTTAAACTGTTCCTGCTGCCTGGGAACTGGAACCCCTCATCGGTTCTGAGCCACACAGTGATGTTGTGCCCCTTCCCTGGCAGTGTCATGCTTCAAACCTGCCTCGCTGGGGGATGCTGGTGAGATTTCTGTTTGAAGATTCACCAGAAGTTGTTCTGACTGCTGAATTTACACGGTGCCACGTCCGATGGCCGCCACGAAGACCTTGGGGAGCGGCTGCATCCTTGGCGCGGTGCTGCCTTGGGTTTTCTGCCTCCTGTTGGGGGCAGCTTCCTTTCCTAAAGTGACCATCCCACCAGAGCTGCAGTCAGCAGAGGCTCACGTTGCAGTGAACGCCACGTCGTGCAGCGTCACCTGCGGCCTGGGCCTCCAAGTGGAGGAAATGTGTGAGATCACAGCAGCAGGGGAGAGGAAGAACTGCACCACGCGCCGCTCGCACTGCACCACCACGTGGGGCTGCGGTTTGCTGCACCTCACCGTCCCTGTGGGCAAACCCCTGGTGCTCAGCTGCCTGACCTCAGACGTCATCGATCTGGGAGTCAGAGGGTACAGCTGCACGTGGAAACTCGCCCCGGGTCTCATCACCATGAATGATGTTTTGTTTGCACCTTTCAGAAACCCGGGTTTCGCCGTTGCCTTTTCCCCAACCAAGGAATCTGATGCTGGGACGTACCGCTGCGACGTGCGCGTGTTGAAGACGTTCAGGGTCATCAAGAGGATCTACTTTGGGCTCAGGGTGATCCGAAATGACTTGGTGGACCTGGACTTTGGCAAATCCTTGACTCGAGAGCAGAAGCTGGCAGTCAGGAACGAGGAAGGAATCGAAGCCAACAGCACCCTTGTAGACGTGGAGGAGAAGCTGTACTTTTGGCAAAGAAAATCCTTTCGTAGATCCTTGATAGGGTTTGGAACCGGGCTGGTAGGGGTCGTCGTGGTGAGCCTGGCTCTCCGCTGCTTGCAGGAGAGGTTGAGAAGCAGAGCTGCAGAGGATCAGACTCAGTTCTAGTGCGATTTCTTGTCTCTGTCTCGCTTATTGTCACAAGTAGAGCAACATCAGTATTGGTGCACTGTTTCACAATGAGGTTTGTAGTTACTCTCTTGGTTGGGTTGGAGAGTTTGGGGTGTTTTTGTTTTGTTTTGCAGCTCGTAACTTGGGATCCTGTTTCTCCCTCATCCTCTTGAATTTCTTCTCCCTTGCCCAGGTTTGTGACACAGATCCCTGAGGTCGGTAGCTGGAGCAAAAGAGGTGCAGAGAAGTGAAGATGCTGCAGCTGGGTCCCTGCTGGGTCTCTGTGGTCCTTCCCAGCAGACCCCAAGGTCTGTTTTGGGGATCTGGGAGTGCTGGGAGGAGCTGAGCCGCCGCTCCCTGCCTGTTGTGTTTGTTTGTCTCCCGCTTCAGAAAGCTGAAGCATCATCAGCAGTAGTTGGAAGCTTCCACTCTTCCCTTTGTAGTTCAGAACAGCGAGGCAGGGAGCATTAGGCAGCACAAGCACATCTTCAATCTGAGCACTGCAGCTCAAGGAGCGTAACGGGGTGGTTTTAATCACGACTCAGAGCTGAGCTCACTCCTAAAATCTTTAAAGGAGGAGGAGAGGGAAGAGTTCAGCGGGCCTGTGGCTCGTTTTCCTGGTGACTAATAAGTACAAAGCGTGCAGCAGCACTGTAGGGAGCATTGTTTCCCCATTGGTAGCAGAATCCGCAGAGGGACTTATTAAGTGCCTTCTCTCTCTGGTTTCTGTCTTTATTTTACAGTAAACAACTCTATTTACTCGCTCTGTTTCCTTTTTTTTCCCCGTGAACTCAAGTACAGGAATGCACCACGCATCCAATTCCGGGGAAAGTAATGATGGAGCTCTGCTATTTAGATCAAAGCATACTATTATATTTTTTCTTCAGACCAGAAAAATAATGCTTTAATGTAGAAAGAGCTGAATATACAAGCAGACACTTTATTTGCAGAACATCCTATTGAAAGAAAACAACATCAGACCAAAACGTAGCGAGCTGAATCTTCATGTCCAATTAAGTGGGTAATGGGTATATCTGAATAATGATCTGCAGGCCGTGGGGTTGTCTGTGTTTGAGTGAGGAACTGAGCCTGTTAGCAGCCTTGGATTCTCTGTGGGTTGTTTGCTGGGTTCTGAGGGAAGAATTCGCTGCTCACAGCCACTGGCAGAGGTTGGTGGAGGTGAAGGGGGCCGTCCTGCAGTGCTGGAAGTTTCCCCTGGGTGTGCATTTGTTGACTGGCTCTGCTTTGCGCTGGTTTACTGCTGAGCTCCCCTGTTGAGCCTTGCTTTAGGCTAACTGTTCTTAACAACAGATTTCTCATCGATTGAAACACACGCAGGGCAGGCTGCCTCTGGGCAGGGCGAGGGGGGTCAGCTCGGCTTTCTGCCCACACTTTCTCCACCCCTGAGCAAAATGCAAGCAGGGGAGACCCAGATCTTGGTTCTCTCTTGTCACCTCATCCTCTCACCCGCAGGGAATCTCCTCTTTCCAAGCAGCAGCACTGACACAGAGCAGTGCACACCCACATTTAGGACACCTCGAGGAGCCCACTGCGTGCCGGCTGCGTTCATCCCACCCAGACCTCTCCTGTCTGTGGCTTTTTTGATGGTGAGTGCCCCACATCCTGGGATATGCGTGCAGCAGACTTTCAGAGCTCATTTTGCTTCTGAATGTGAAGAAATTGAGCTCTGTATGCTACAGATACACACCACAGGAGAGAGGAGGCTCCTTTCTGCATGGGGTGAGACCTCCTCGGGTCCTGTCTGGGGCTGGAGGACCCTCTGAATAGCAGGAGCAGGCAGATGCTTCCTCGGGAGCTGGTGGTTAAAACCCACAAAGAAGCAGTCCCATCTGGAGGAGTCCCCTCACACTTTGTAATGCAAATACAGAGCTTGTTTCCTGTGGGCAGCCGGGTTTTAGAAATGCAGAAAGATGACATGAAAGGTCCAGGAGCTTCCGTTTCCTCAGCGCTGATGAGGAGGTCAAAGTGGGAGCCAAAAGAGTCCTTCATCTTTTGATGGTCTGCTCCCTCTTCTTGCCAAGGGGAGGCAGTTGCCCGGAGCTGTGAAGCTGAATATGGTTCTTTTAATGTTTTAAGATGGAAGGCAGTGATGGACAGTGTGGCACCAGCACCGGGAAGGGCAGAACGGGGCCTTTGGCTGCTGTTTGAAATGATGCTTTCCCTGCGTGCTTTGAGTCTGCCTCCTCTCCTGTGTAACTGTTCTGCACTGCAGAAAAAACGTGTCTTCTTGCTGTTATTTTGTGCCTCAGCTTCTTTCTCCTCCATTTCAGCAGTTGTTCCTCTGTCTCACCCAGAGGAGGGGGCTGCAGAGGGGCTGCCTGCACACCCCTCCTCACACTGAGGCTCTCTGTGGCACAAACTTCTGCAGCCTGCTGCTGGGCCCAGGTATTAGGAAGCAATTAGAATTGCACATGCTAAAGCCAAACAGATTGTGTGAGGGAGGAAGTCAATTTGCTAATGGCATTAGCACTTGGATAGAAGGAGGCAATAACAGAATGGTGAGGCACAGGCAGCTGTTTAAATTGCTGTTAGCTACTGAAGCTTATCTAAATTGAATAACTAGATTGACTTAACTGCTGGAATTTGAATGGTAGCTAAGAGGAAAACAACCCCCATATGCTGCTTTTACACCCAGCCTGGCTCTGCCATCCTCTGCACGCTGATCTGTGTTAATTCTTTTGCTCAGTCCCACAGTCTGCTGGGGTGCATTGAGCAGTGCAGCTCACAGGCTATTGCCTTCTTCTTCTCCCTTTCCCAGCACTCTGCCTTCCCTCACTGCTGCTCTCCCCCCCTTTGGCTCATTTGTTACTATCTTGTTTGCTGCAGGCATCCCTTAAACCTCAAGCAGGATGGAGTGCCTGGAAATGTGGCAATTTTCTTCAATAACCATTGGTTTTGTAGAACAGCTTTCTTAGCCCGGTATTGCAGAGGGTTTTGCAACATAACAGTGGAAGTGGTTCGGTGGGAGCAACAACTGGGCTTGCAAATGCAGCAGCAATGCAGTGCTCAGCAATGGAGCTCAGCTCAGATGCCTGCATACCTCCAGGAGAGGCTTTTAGCAGGTAAGGTGTGACATGCATTGCTTGTGGCTACGAAATGCATGCGAGTGCACAGTTACCACCTGCATAATGCATCCCCCTCCTTCCCCACACAAGGAAGGATGCTTTGAAGAAATCCAGTTTGCTCTCCCCTTTCCTTTTGCTGCCTTCCTCCCAGCACAGCTGCACTGGGAGCTGTAGATATTCTGCTTGTTCCCTCCCCTGCCATTTCTCCCAGCTTTTTTGGCAGTGACACCCTGCAGACATTTGTTCACTTGTTGCCTGTCTCTTGTGATAGCAGCGTGGAGCTTTGGAGCGTGTGAACAAAGCGGTGTCTTTTGCTGAAGCACGCTGAACACTGATGGGTTTTTGGGTTCGTGTATTATCTCAGGTGAAATAGAGAAAAACAAACCCACTGTTGCAACGCTAATCCTAAGCAGGGGCGTGTTGGTTAACTCTGCATTAGAAGACGTTGAGTCAGGTGTGCTTAGTCTGATTCCAAGGTTTGAATGGGCTTCACCATGGCCACCAATTTCCCCTTGGTGTCTGTGTGCTGTTAATGATGGCACTTGAGAAAGCAGAAATGCACTGGGGGCGATCCATCTCTGTGCTGGCTGCTCCCTGCTGCGTGCTTTAATTATGCTTCCCCCCACCTTACAAAGCCCCTCTGCTGCTGCAGTCCCTGAGCTCATTAAGGGGCTGTGGGGAGGAGCGGGCTCACCTGCGGCCCTGCACAGTGTGGGGCAGAGGGGCCACAGCTTGACATGGGCTGAACACAGCTGAGCTGGGCTCTGGGACCTCATCCTGCCCCTAAGCCACACTAAGGGCTCAGTGTGTTGTTTGGCTGCCAGATAAACTCATCCCTCCACCCGTGGGCAGTGGGGGCTCCTTGGAAAAGGAGTCCATCCCTCCCCCTCCATCCTTACCCCTCCATTTCTCCCCACGCACTGCACCATTCAAACTCATTGGAGCTGGAAGCTTACAGGCCAGCTTCAAGAGCAGTTGGGGTTTTCCCAGCACTTTCCCAAAGGTGACCCTTTTTGCTTCCATCCCAAAGCACGTTCTTTTTGTGAGCTGATGTGGAGTTCAGCTTGGTGGGAACAGAAGTGCTTAAGCACAACTGAATGTGAGCGAGTGCAGCAGGGAGGTCTGGGTGATGTTTCCTGTGGCCACTGCTGCTCAGCCCCCATCTCACTGCCCACTCTGACTCCAGCACAACCACAGAGCTGTGCCACACACCGCTGCTCCGTCCCTTGGAGTCCATCCTGCAGGTAGAGGGAAGCAAACAGGTTTTATTTAAGGCCAGAAGGAAGGATGGAGATGGATTAATCCAACAGAGCGCAGAGCAGGTGATTTCATGCCGTGCTTCCTGCCATGGTGGAAATTATTTTCTGTAATGGAAGTGAACCTTCACGAGCCTGCTGGCTCGTGGCTGGTCTCAGGGATATCCTTCCTGGAAGAACTCCAGTCAGGGTTTAAATGCTGCGATGGATGATGAAGGTTTTTTGGCAAGCTATCCTAAAAATCAATTACCCTTTTTGCTAATGAGCCACGTGAAATTTCTTACTTGAGTTTTCTAGCATTACTTGCTTGCCATCAGAACACCAGCCAGGAAAAGCACATTAAATTAACAGATCTAAGCAGAACCCCAACAGACACCTGCAATTCCTCGCCCTGAGGGCAGCCCCTCCTCTTCCCATCAGATATCGCTGTCTGTGGGGTAGAACCAGAGCTTACTGTGTTCTAATTAACTTCTGCTGGGTGTTCTGTCTGTGGGTGCCATTGGCAGTGCAGGGCTGGGGGGATGCTGAGTGCTCCCAGTGCTCGTTGCCCTTCCAGAAGCATTCCAGGCTCCAGCAGTTGTCTGAAGTCTCTTAAGATCTTTATTTAAGAACTGAGTGCTACTGTAGCCAATAAATAACCATAATTACAGTAAATACAGTATGCTTACAGTGCTCCCCATTTGTTTTCCTTAAAAAAAATAGTTAACAAGCAAGTTGTTGAGAAGAAAGCTGCCTGGGTGCAGTGAGGCTGGATGAAAATATTCCCAGCTGATGGTTGGTGTGGTGGGGAACAGCTCTGCAGGTTTGGAGCAGGCAGGATTCAGGACTCCAGGCTTTATGGATGGGATGCCATCCCATTCTTTACCCCGTTATGAATGGGATTTGTTACTCAGCTCCTTCCTTGGGTGAAGGATGGGAACGTCTCCCATTTGGGATCAGTGTTGAATCATTCCTGCTGTAACTGAGCCCTTCCTCATCCAAACCCACCTGGCTGAGTGCTGAGTTTGGTCCAGACCTCCTAAAATCAGAAACGTAACGTTCCATCTGTAACTTCAGTACGACCAGGTAGGCTATTGCATGTTAGATGTGAATATATCAGAGCTGTTCACCTGGGAGACCCAAAGCTTTTTCACCCTCGTTGCTTATCCCTTCCAGCATCCTCGTGGCATTGGTGGCACTGCTAAGAAGTAAGAAGGACCCTGTGAAATTGGATGACTTCCCTCACTGAGCCATAACAGCATTGGAACAAAACCCGGGCGCTTAACTCGTCCCTGTAAGTCAATTCCTAAAGTAAATGCTCACAGCAATTACACGTGAGGGATTGTTAATGAGACAGGAAATTGATTTGCAGCTTAATGCAACAGTGCAAATCCAGTGACCTCGTGTTAAGATGCTGAAATCTTCTGTGTTCTCCCCCAGCTCACAACACCCTTTAGGCCCCGTGCTGCACTTCAGAAGCTCTGAGTGCTCTCACAGGAGGTTTCTCCCAGATCTTTCCCTCCTACTGAGGGCTTTGGTTGGGCTTTACATGTGGGTTTATTTTATAGCTTGGATAGAATTTAATTGGGTACTGCCTCGGGTGTGCCTTGCTAAAGGAATAGGTGTGTGTGCACATCACTGTGCATCCCAAAGCCCCCTGAGAAATTCAAGGGGAAAATGGGCTGCCCCCAACAAGGCAGCCCTTGCTGTAACACAGCCAGTGCCTCTGGGAGCCCTCTGCTCTGCCTTCGGCCTCTGTGGGCGCTGCAGGTGGGGAATCCTCACTGCTCGCCCTGCTCTGCACCCAGCCTGCATCCCTGCGTGTGCTGCAACGCCTTTCAGTGTGCCTCAGTCTTTGCCCCAAGTCAGTGCCTGGTGGGCACATGGCTGACTGCATGCACTTTTCAGGGCTTCTTTGTGATGGTGCTTTGGGGAGCAGTGGTGTGAGCAGTGCTGGGTGACAGCACAGGGCTGGGGGCAATGGGGTCCCAGCCTTGCTGAAAGCTGCTCTGCTCTGAATCAGCCCCAGCAGTGTGAGTGCACAGATGTTGCAGACTGCCTGGAACATGCAAAGGCACCACTTGCCTCACTTCCCACGAGGGGAAACTGCTGGGGTCTGGAACCTGTGTCACATCTGGGGTTAGAGCAGTGGCTATGGCCATCTCTTGGTCACACTTCTTTGCTTCTGTGTGTAGTCCTTAAAACGCTGCAAAAACGGAGCAGCGTTTTGGTTAAAATGCATCCTGATGAAGCTGTGTGTGTGCTCGTGATTTATCTTTTCAAAAATGAGGCATAACTTGAATTCAAATAGCGAACATTTAGCTATCAAGGGGACCTACTTGTCACTTAAGGGCTTTAGGAAATACTGTCCCATGAATTTTACATGGCAGAGTATATTCAGGCCGTTTGCAATGCAGAGCAGTGCCAGCCAGAACATTTGAAATCCAACCATGAAGTTTTTCACTGATATAAACTGTGCCTGTGATCTACTTCAACCCATAAATACATGGAGAATGTACAAACCTTCCCAGGGATTGCTGCAGGTGGCAGCTATTTAGCACCCAGTGGCACTACCGCATTTAAATGCTTTTTTCACTGTGCTAGAAATCACCATCCTGTGAAGTTAAATCAAGTGTTCACAGCCACTGTTGTTGCTGGACACATCTGGAAGCATCTGCTGAGGCTGTTTGAGTCAGGGACAGGCTGGTGCAGAGCCTCAGCCCCTGAGTGTGGCAGTGGGGCTTTGCTTTGCTTTGCTCTGCTCACTTGTGACAGTTCATCCAGCAGGCAGGCGGTCTAACCAAGCACAGTCAGTTGCTCTGCAGCTGTGCACGCACCTCTTGGAGGCACAGAGCTCTGCCTGTGCTCAGCAGCTGCTCCAACTCTGCTGCTTGGGTTCTCATGTAACATCTGTGCCCAACGCTGGGATGGACATCGGGTCAGAGCCAAGCCTGCACCCCACTGCTCTGCTTTTCCCCCCATGTTGCTCAGTGGGTGTCTTCAGGAGGAGAGTTTCAGTTCCATCCCACGCTGCAGAGCACAGCAGGACCCAACCTGGGCTCCTCCAGCTGCTGCACCTCAGTCCGATGGTCCCTTTTGGGGACTTCATGTCATCCTTCTCCCATTTGCTCCTTTCCCAAAACTCTGCAGAGCTGCAGGGAATGGTTCATCAGTGCTTCCAAGCTCAGTAGGTGCAGCCACGTTTTTGCCTCCTCCACTCTGCATCGACCAGACTGCCTGTGACCAAGCCCTGATCTTCCTTGTTTTGACCTAACACTGAATTCCTCATTCACCTCTCATCCTTCCATGGGAGAAAGGCCCAAGGCCCAGCGAGGTGGATGGAGATATGGAGATGGTGATAAAAACACTGATGTAACAAGAGAAAACATTCTGCCAAAGGAAAAAAAAAAAAAGAACAACAACAAAAAAAAAGGGTTCCAAACCTGAATAGAAATATTTAAAAGTCTTCAAGAACTTATCTGGTATAAAAATAGGAATTTATGTTTAGATGTTGTTGTCCTCCTGAAGGAACTGCTGGGATCTGCTGCAGGGATGGAGGGTTAATCCACGGAGAGCTGCAGAGCGAGGGGGGGTCCCTCCATCACTGCCTGCCACGCACCAGTGGGATCTGCATTGCTTTTTAGTTTTTAGTTTTTAGTTTTTATTCAAGGGAAACCAAAGAGCCCTTTCTTTTTTTTTGCTTTAGCTGCCCTTTAAATGTTATTAGTTTTGTGATGTTTGTTTTCCCCTGCCTGTTCCCTCAAGCATTTCTCCTGCTCCCTAAGCACCGTGGGACCCGTTACCTTCTTGCTTCCAGATGCGACAAACTGGTAATGGGAAGCTGTGGATGTGCAGCAGGCCTCACTCCTCCGGGAGGGCAGGGATTTATGCATGTAATCTCTTTAATGCTCACTAAAGCCAAGGACATGTTAGTTTTAAAATGATTAGCTGGGGTAAGGAATTGGCATCTAGCATAGGAGCTGTGTGCCAGTCCTTTCCCATTGCACCAGCCAGGAAGGTGAATCATTCCATTGCTTTACTGGGAGATGCAGAATTTTTAATAGGTGGCAGCTCTTCCCAACCATTTCAATCAGTGGGGAGGCTGGACATCCCCACGTTGGGGTGTCAGCCCTATGTACATTGGCCAGGCACACTGAGGATCCATCATACGTCCCCAAATCTGGGACTGGGGATGAATGCCCCGTTCCAGATCCTCCTTGTTGCCTCAGCTTTGTGAAGTCTGCAGGTCTTGGTTAATTTGCGTCGTGTTCCCTTCTCTTCCTTCTTTCAGGTCCTCTCCGCCTTGAAATGAAGTATCTCCAAGCCTTCTGCATCAGGAGGATCTCTCTCCAAACGGGTGGATTTTCTCTTACCCCTCCCCAGACAACAAAGAAGCAAACAACATAACAAGAACACTGCGGACCAGGTGGGATATGGATCACATCAAACATTGCACCTCACAGCATGGCAGCTGTTACAAACACGAGGCTGCGAGTTAACACCAGTGTCATAAAAAAAAAAAGAAGATGTTCACAAGCTAAACTCTTGTGTGCACCCATCTCCTTCAGGATGAAGCAGAGAGTGGTGTCTCTTGTGGCTTTGTCTCCTTGGGCTCATTGCTGTGGCATTTGGCTCTTATTTGGGGAAGTGAATCGTGGCCCATTGCTCCATAGAGATGGCTGTGGTTGGGGTCGGTGTGGAGCGTGCCCATCACTTGGAAGTCCTCAGTCCCCAAATTCCCTTCCCCCTCCCCCAAATACACTGTACATATTTTAAAAAAAGTCAAGTTTAGCAGTCTGGTTATTGTAGTACATGGCTTCGTAAGGCAGAAAACCTTCTCAATGTGGTGAACAGGGCAGTCGGCTGTCAGAATTTGGGTAGAATTCTTCTTTGCTATACTCACTTCTTAAAAAAAAAAAGTCGATTGGTTGCAGACCCACGTCTTGTATGAAGTCTCACACTCTTCCAAAGGAACGACAACAACAAAAAAAGCTGTTTTTCTTTCTTCCTCCCTTCAGATAATGTTAGCAAATCCCTCTCTGTAACACTGCTGCGGTCCAAACATGGAGGTGCAGCACCAGACATCAAGCAGTTCCTGCTGCCCTGGGAGGAGGGATGTCCCACATCTCAGCTTTGCTGGCCCCATCAGAGCTCCAGGTACCGGATCAGGGCCACCATGGCCAGGGAGTTGGTGGTGATGATGGCAGCGTGTGGCACCGGCCTCGTCACGGAGTCTTCCACCATCATACTGGTCCCTGGAAGAAAGGGAGCAAGGAAGGGGCAGCTGTGGTGCTGCATGGGCACAAAGGTTTCTTGCAGAGATATTGATGGTGCAGTGTTGGCTGTGGGGTTCTGTGTGCTCCTGCTGTGCATGGCACAGGTGAGCCTCCCTGAAATGGTTGTGTTTGAAACAAGAATTTGGAGGTGGGATTTGAGCATTCATGCACTGAATCAAGGAACTGGGGGTGGGGCTCCTATTGGAGGCTCTAAATGAAGTCAGGATGTCACAGTGAATATAATTTGGGTGGGAGTCGGGGGGCAAAGGGTTTCAGCTTCAGGTGATCAAGCTGGGTTTGGTTTAAACTGAAGAGTTGCTAAGAGGGGCTATGGAGATTTTGGTGACCAAGTCAAAGAACATGACAGCAAGTATTCCTGGAATTGGATCTATTGTTTTGCAGCGTTCTGGGAAGCACCCTGAAGATGAGCATTTGTACCCGGGGTGCAGACGTACCACTGTTTCGGAGGATGTGGACTTCTGCTGGGATCCCATCCCCCCCAGGCCCCGTCACCCGGATCTGTACGAAGGCATGAGTGAAGTCCTCAGGCACTGGGATGTCGATCCGACTCTTGCTCGCCAGGTACAGCGTGGGAGCAGAGTGGGAATCCTGCCTGTAAAGCATCTGTTGGAAGAAGCAGGTTTGAGTTTACGTTCCCTGCGGTTTCCTTAGTGTAACAGAAGGCTCTCGGCATGCTTGCCTGTACCTTGTACCCTGTAACTGCAGACTCATCTGCCTGTGCCACCACTGGGTCCCACTTGATGGTGACTGTAGACCCAGTCAGAGTCCAGGAGATGTTGCCTGGTGGCCTCCTTGGTGCTAAGAGATAAAAAAGGAGACAGAGATTCAGCGAGCCAGGGGCTGATGGAGGGGCTGTGCTGGTTGCACCCATCTCTTGAGCCTCTCTGGTTCATGAATAGAGCTGTGGGACACCTTGTTGGTTTAATGGAAGGCATCCCAGAGAGCATTACAACATTTTTGAAGGAGAGAAGGAGAAAAAAACTGTTTTCCCTTGGTGCTATTTGTAACAAATGGCATTCCCCCTTCGAGGCTCAGAGTATTTCTTCATGAAGTGTAGATGTGGCACTCGGGGATGTGGTTGGTGGGCATGGTGGGGATGGGTTGATGGTTGGGCTTGGGGATCTTTGAGGTCTTTTCTAACCTTTACAGTTCAATGACTGCATGATTCTATGGTGAGCAGGGCTGATCCTAGGAAACGGAGGGAGCTGTTTTATTGACTATTTGGGATGGCTTTAGGGCACTGAGAGGTGCAAGCTGATTGGCCAGCTGCTTGCTAGGGGTGCACAGGAGGCAGCACCGTGTAATGGAGGCGGTCAGAGCTCACTCACGTGGCTTTATGGTTGTGATGTTGGTGGAGGGGCTGGGGGGCCCAGCTCCAGCACGGTTGTAGGCTCGCACTGAGACGTGGTATTTCGTGTTAGGATTTAGGCCTGTGACGTGAGCCGATGTGACCAACCCTGCTGTTCTCACTCTGTCAGCTGCCTCCTCTTTATCGCCATCCTTCCAGTACCGGATCTGAATAGAAAAGGGTTCAGTAAGGAAAGAAGTATCTGCGAATTTCCATTCAAGAACAGTGTTGGACGCCCCTTGGCACTTGGGACACAGGTTGGTGAGCAAGGTGAGGATGGGTTGGTGGTTGGACTTGGTGATCTTGGAGGTTTTTTACAGCTTGAGTGATTCTCCCTTGTTCCCACGATGGGCTCGTACCTCGTAACCCAGCAGCACGCCAGTCATGTCTCCCTGCTCCACTGGCTCCCAGGACACATCCATTTCTGAGGACAGAACAGCTTTGGCTGTAACTCTGAATGGAGCCACTTTTGGTTCTGAAAAAGACGAGAAAAAGGGATAAAATGCTTTTCCAAGCTCTGGGCAGTGCATTCGCTGTACTGAAAGGAGAGGCTCGCCTCAGCACCTTAACCGTGCAGCCCGACAGCTGGTATTGTGTATACAGAGCAAAGAAAGGGGAAGGGATTGAGGGACTTAGCAGGTCAAGGAGACCAACAGCTGCATGCTGTGAGGATCTGTCTGCTCTGTGCTTAGGGAAGCCTCTATCTGTGTACTGAAGGAGAAGATAAATCCTATGCTCAAATCACTATCGGCTGCCCTTAGAATGGCAAACCTCTCCTATCAGCAAGCCGCCAGACAGCAAGAGCCCCTGCTGTCCCCTTCACCTTCTTCTGCGGAGTACACGATGGCTGTGAGGCTCTCTGGTCCCTCTCCTTTCCTGTTGTATGCTTTGATCTTCACTTCGAAGGGGGTGTAGGGCCCGATGCTCTCATTGCGGTACACGTAGTGCAGGGATTCCGCGTGAGGCACGCGGGCAGTGAGCCATTCCTGAGTGCCCTTCTTACGAAATGACAGGATGTAGCCAAAGCCATCTCCGTTCTGGTAGTCCCGCAGTGTTGGCTGTGAGGAAAAAGCCTTGGGTGGAAAAAGCATTTCTGGATGGGGCTTTCAACAAAAGGGTCGCATTGAGTGGTGTGGTTTAGTGGCATGGTGGCAACAGGTTGATGGTTGGAACTGATGACTTTAGTGACCTTTCCAACCTGAAAGATTCTATGATTTCCTTATGTCTGCCGTGAGCAAAATTGCTCCTGTGGCTGTTCAGATGCCACTGTGGCAGGGAGGTGATATCTAAGGTCCCTTCCAACCTAAGCCCCTCCGTTCAAGAGAGCAAGACTTTGGGACCGCTGCTAAGCAGTGTTTGGCTCCATCGTTGCATTGCAGCACTGATTTGCTGTCCCCTGCCCTCCCACAGCCCTCCTGCCAGTGCTGTGCCACTGACTCACCGTCCAGTTGATGATGAGCTCATTGGGAGCCCCGCCGCCACCGCCGAGCCCAGATGGTGCCACTGTGGGTGCTGCAGACAGTGCAGGTTGGGTTAAAGGAACAGCAGTGGTGAGGATGAGCGCAAAGACAGGCACAGGCAGCTGCCTCTCAGCCAGAAGTATTTCAGATATTTGTGAAAATCAGGTCTCGAACACTGGCTGGTCCCTGACATGCTTATTTACCAGCAGCGTTCCTCTGAAGGGATGAGAATCAATCTCAAAAGCAGGAATTTGTGGGAGAGTTTAAATTAGAAAGGAGTTAATATGCACTTGGTGCGTTGAGAGTGTTTCTCCTGCTGATCCTACATCCCTTCTGCTTGCGTGTTCGAGCTGCACGAGATAGAATCAACATTTACAGCTGGGAAATTTATCTTGTGTTTGCACAGTTGTGCTCTAATATAATAGGGCTCTTTCACCTTTCTAAGCATTACTACCCAGAACGTATCGTATTTGAAGCTAGGATTTGTAGTGCTTTAATATATTGTTGCTCATGCTGGTGAGGCTGGCTGCCAGTTCTGGTAATTCTTTGTCTTTGATGTGTAAATGGGCAAAAAGGCAGAAAAATTTGCGATGGGTTCACCTCTAGGAGCACTCAGGGAGAAGACTAATCGCCCAGGCCAGGGCTTGCTGCAAGCCAGCCTTCCCTTTCTGCATGTAGGTGCCTCTGATTCCCCATTCCACCTCTGAGCATGTCTGCACGTACCTGCTTCTTCGGTACGGATTTTGCTGGAGGGTAAACTTGGTTCCCCAACTCCAAGGATGTTGCTCGCTAAGACCCGAAACTCGTAATCCATCCATGGGATGAGGTTCACCACCTGGGCTGTCTCGGCATTGCCTTCGATGTTTACAGGATCTATATAATCCAATAACACGAGAGGAGAACAAATAGAGCAAATGGTGGACAGCCTGCGAGCACAGAGCAAGAGCTCAGCAGGGAGCTGGTGAGCCCAGGCTGGGACTTCAGGGACCACACCACAGCCCTGAGGGCACTTACTGGTGCGCATCTGCTTCCATTTGTTGGAGAGCAGTGTCCTGGCCTCGATGCTGTACCTGGCGATGGGGCTGTGGTTGTCGAAGCCACGGCTCCAGCTCAGTTGGACAGTGGTGTCACCGATGTCTCTCACCACCACACCCCCAGGGGGCCCGGGGGGTCCTGGGGTGAAGGAGAGAGGTGGACGTGTTACTGAAGTGTCAAGGATTTGGGGGTTTACTGCTCTTTGTGTCCTGCAAGTCATAAATGAAGATCAAACCTTTCTTTTCTGGAGGCAAGGAAGCCTCACCTCGCATTTTCCTTCTTCTAACGTTCACAACTCCCAGCCAAACGGAGTGTGAGATGGCAGGGTGGTTGCACAGCAAGGGCTGAGCCCTCACAAAGAGCCTGCTGGTGCTTCAGGTTCATAAACAGTGGGGATTACCTCTGACAGTCAGCATGGCCGACTCCGAAGTGCTGTCCACGACGGTTTGGGCTGTGCACGTGTACCGCCCCGAATGCTTCAGCTGGGCGTTGACGATGGCGAGGTCCCCGACAGCTTCCTTCTGTGCAGGGAGAAAGGACAGCAGGGAAACACGGCTGACCACAACCCACCGTGCAAACAAAGGGGCTGGTGTGGCTTTTCTGCCCTTATTGTTGGTGTGTAGTTCCCCTTGGTACTCACCACGCTGGCTCGCCGGTAGTGCCCCTCCGACCTGTCCAAGTCAATGGGGAAATCATCCAGGGACCAGGTGAAGGTTAGGTCCATGGTTGGATCGTGGGATGCGTGGCACTGCAGAGTGAGGTTTTCACCCACGTTGATATCAGCACTGGATGGTGCCAGTGTGATTTTGGTGGCATCTGCAGAGGAAGACGAGGGAGGGCTCTTTGGACCAGGTTTGGTGCACAGCAAAATGAACTAACACTTCCTAACTTGTCGTCATCCCTCTCTAGCAGGATTTTAGCTGTTGGCTTCTCTTGAGATGAAGATAAGAGATTAAAGTAGATAGGAAACAGAAATGCTTTTCTCATGGAGCAGACGTTGGTGGGTAAGGTTTGGTGGGTCTAACAGAAGGTTTGCTGATGCACAGGATGAAATGGCCTCAGATTCCCTGAGTACCCTATTGTTTTTTGGGGGTATACAGGGAAGAGAAATATTCCAATTCACATCGTGGCCTTCTTAGCCTTGATTGACCCCAAGTCAAGCCAAACATCTCTACCTCGAACAGAGAGGATCCCCGTGCTGTTGGCTTTGCCCATGAAGTTCTCAGCAAAGCAGGTGTACTTTCCCTCGTCAGATTTGCTGATGTTCTGGAGGATCAAGGTGCCATCGGCGGTAATAGTCACCCTGGGAATGAAGAGCCATAGCGAGAAAGAAGGTTAAAATGTCTACTCACTCTCTGCACCTACCAAACCATTTCCTGCTCTTGCTGATTTTAGAGAAAAAAGTGAAAAAGGCGGGCCTGCAAGATACAGTGAAAGATTTTTGTCAAAGGAGAAACTAGAGGAATAACAAAGGGTTCGTGTTTAGGGATGTAGCAGCACGCGTGGGTCATCGAGTCTCATCCTCTGGCAAGAAGAAATGTCAATTTTAGCAGTGTTTTTTTGGGGCCGAAGCTGACTGTGCTGCTACCTGCTGCTGTTGATGAGCAGTTCGGTCCCTTTGGTCCAGAGCACAGTGGCTTTTGGTGCTGCTCTCGGTTGGCAAGGGATGATGACCTTCCCACTCCGGGCTGCAGGTATCAGTCGTTTCACTGGGTTTAGTCTAAAATCTGGTGCTAAGGCTATATAGGGGGGGAAAAAAGAGGGTTAGCAAGGCCTGCTGTGTCAGCATTTTAAGTGCCGGGGCGTTAGATACTGCTTTCTTGGATGGCTTGGTAACAAAGCATGGCGATATCTGGCGAGCGGGATGCAGGAGTGGCTCCTCTGCTGCTGGGTGTCCAACCCCTGCCAGGCAGGTGCGAGGTGACACGCGTCGCACTTAGCAATGGCAACATGACCCTAACAAGTGCAAGGTCTTTGAGAGACACAAGAACAGCTGCTGTTGAAAATGTAGAGGATATTCCCTACAGCATCAGCCCAGTTCCAGCCGCTATGCCTGAGCTGGCTGGCTGGGCGCAGAGCTCACTTATTGGGCTTCTCTCCTCCCAAATAGAGGGAGGGCAATGGAAGGGAGTTGTGCTGCTGCTGTCTGTCCTGTACACTTTCTGTAGCTAAACAGATGTCCTTGTGCTCTTTCAGCATTGCTGAACTTACACCAGATTCAAATTTTAGAGGCTTGTAGAGCGTCGTGCTGAACCAGCAGCTATATTTCAATGGTGAGTGAAGCAGTTTTGTCTGCTCTGATCTTACTCTGAGATTGCAAACGTGGTATATCAGGAAGGAGATCTGAAATGCTTCAGTGTCCCATTGAAACCCAGAGCGCTGGGAAATGAGAAATTACCTTGCACTGTTAATTCAGCACTTGCATATACTGTGCCATGCTTGTTCTCAGCCACACATTGATACATGCCAGAGTCCTCCAGGACTAGCTTGGAAAATCTCAGCTCTCCACCGCTCACTTCGATGCGGTTCTGTGCAAACAAGAGGATGAACCCATTAGATGAGAAGAACAGAAATGGAACTCAAGCCTTGTCTGTTCAGGGCTGAGTTTCCTTGCAGGTTAAAGCCAGCCTGGTTTTCAGGGGGAGAAAGCACAGGCCATTTCCGCTGCATCCAGCCACCACCCCACGTGGCTACGCTCTGTTTGCTGAAACTGCTGAGAGCCTGAGCGGCAACTTGCAGCTCATACAAAGGCAGGAACAAGGTGATCCTTATCTGCCCTGACAACTGGCTCCGAGTTCCTGCAGTTGCATGAATCAATGGCTGCGATGGCAGTGACGGGAGAAGGACCTCGCTGGAGGTAAGGACCGCGACGTTGCTTTGCAGCCTCATGGGGGCACATGGAAGAGGAAGGCGGGTGATAAACAGGGGCTGAGATGGATGCAGTGAGGCAGTGAGTGCTACCTGGGAGGCCAGGGGTTGCCCATCCCGCAGCCACCGCACCGCTGGCCTGGGTTTGCCGGATGCCACGCAGCTCCAGCGCAGGTCAGACCCAATGTCAGCTTCCGTGTCTGTGATCACATCCAGCCAGTCCGGCTGAGCTGCAAAGGAGCAAGAGAGGTGGCAGAGCCAAGAGGATCAGATGAGAGGTTTGTCGTGCCAGGCAGGCAGAAGGATGCTCGTTGTGTCATCTCTGCTGGCAGATTTATTTATCACAGCGTGTTTCACCATAGTAACAGCCTTTGCCTTTTGTGCAATGATGCAGGACTGGGTCCTCTCTGACTGCTGCTCTGCACGTGGACTGCACAAAATCGTGGCATAAACCAGATCTGGAGAAGAATATTGTTATTTCTGTTTCTAAGAAGAAATGCAGTCACATCTGACCTTCAGAGAAGATTGAATTCAGGATGGGAGAACTGGGCTAAGTTTGCAGCTTGACTAGATCTGATTAATAGCTCCAAGCATTAACCCTTGTGAAAGGACCCTGGCTCGGAGGAGGATTTGATGGAGAGACAAATCTGATTTTTTTTTTCTTTCTTTCTTTCTTTCTCTATGCTCCCATTTGTGGTTACCTCATTTTTGCTAGAATTATTGTAGGGTAAGTGAGGAGGTCTCTCTGTCCTTGCCACGGCCTAAATATATCCACGAAGGAAAGATCAGCAATCTGTGCTGCCTTTGTAATAGGTTGGACTGGGGGGGATGTCTGGCTGGGGCGCCTCACCATGGAAAGGCACACGTGGAGCTGCCTTACCGTGAATGATGATGCGGCCCTGGTAGGTGTCTCTCCCTTTGATGTTTTCAGCCTCGCACTCGTAAGTGCCTTCATCCTCAAAGTCAACATTTTGGATGTGCAGGAGGGGCTCGCTGGAGATCCACTTGGAGGTCTGCGAGCCATCTAGCTTCCTCCACTTTATTCGAGGAACAGGGCTACGTAAAAGTAAATCTTTTTAGCCATGGGGTTTTACACAGCAGGTACCCAGCGTGGCACAACCCAGCCCCAATTCAGTCCGATCCCATCGCAGCTGGGCCTTGGCCAGCAGGACAGATCGGCTTTGCTGCTCTCCCCCTCCCACTGTTCCCCCTCCTGTGTTCAGCAGATCCATTGCTGGGTCTGCGATTTGCTCCCCACCCCGAGCAACGCGGTGCTGCACTCACTTCCCAAAGGCGAAACACTCCAGAGTCACCATCTGCCCGGTCAGAGCGTAGGTGTCTGCAGGGAACCTGGCTTTTATGCTGGGCGCATACTGCCTGGCGTCTGTTAAGAGGAAAGCACTGGTGAGGAGTTCCGGATGACTTTAAAATTGCACATGTGAGGTCTTAAAGTGCAAAGATACCTGTGAGGTTCCGCTTCTCTGCAAAACCTTCACGAGTTTGGAGAATTTATAGCTGGGCAGAGGCTACGTTTCATTTTCCTTTTAAAAGAGCTCTGAGCAGGGTCTCTATAAACCTCTCCTTTACAACACCTACAGACTATTTCTCCCTGATTCCCCACTAGCTTCGCTCCCATCTCCCTGCCGAATCAATATCTTCAGCTGCATCTCCCAAGGTCACCAAAGGTAGTTTCGGGGGATATGAGCCTGTCCTGGTGCCATTTTTATTTTACAATCAGACAGAGAAACCCCACTGATGGCAGCACTACCAGCGAAGCATGAAGACAGGGCTGCTTCCCCCCAGGCTCCGGCCAATTAATGCTTTCATCAACTCTTAAGCTCCCTTGAGAGGCCGCTGGGTAATTCGTGCAGGTGCTGGAGCCTTCAGGAGCCCGTGTGCTTTGTTAATTTTGCATTTTCCCCAGTCCCTTTATGATAATTGAAGAGCACCGACCCTCGGCAGCCAGGCTGAGCTGGGAGAACTTGCTGAAAACGCTCTTGGTGATGAAGTCGATGTGGCTGGTGGCAAAGCACGAGTAGTTGCCGAGGTCAGAAGCCTCTGTCTTGGCAATGTAGAGGTTTCCTGTGCTCTGAGAGACAAAACGCCTCCCGTCGGCTGGGATGAAGTTGGGAAACTCGTTCAGAAGCCATCGGTAGGACAAGCCTGTGGGGAGCAGGAGAAGGAATGAGCTGCGCAGATTGCTGGCGGCCTCAGCTGGGATTTAAGCAAGCGGGTCATTTTCTGGACCTGTCAAAGCTTAAATTGTTCCTCGGATGGCACTTATTTTCTCCACGTGCAAAGTTATGCCTCTGCTTTGGTGCTTTTCAGAGTGAGTTCATACCAGGTTTGCTCCCCTGGCATTCCCACAGAAAATCAAGAAGTGATACGTGTGGCTGAGCATTGCCTCCACCTCCTGCTGCTGGGGGATGGGAACCCTTACCTGGGTAATGGGGAGGGGGGCTGCAGGTGAACATCACTCCCCAGCCTTCAGCGATCTTCACGGGTTCTCGTTCTTCTGCAGAGAATTCCTGCAAAACTAAAGACACGCAGTGAAACTCGCCCATGAGCAGCTGGAGGAGCTGCTGTGGCAATCTGCCCCTCCGTGGGGTGGTTTTCCGTGGAATCATAGAATCACCAAGGTTGGAAAAGACCTACGAGATCATCCAGTCCAACCGTCCACCTGTCACCAATCATTTCCAGTGGCTTTGCAGAGAAATACAGAAATATCTGACCCTGTATCTGAGCACTGACAATGCTGTGCATCGAACTGCTGCTGCACCAACATGCCAATGGGATTCCTGCACTGCGTCCACAACTTCTCCCCTAGTTTCTGTTTATTTATGAGGCTAGAGGGCTTGGTTTACCCCCAGCGTTACTGTGGCTGCATTTTGTTTGCTTTATGCAGACCAAGAAAAGACTTACAGCCAAAGCGGAGTGATGCTTCCCTGCTGACCACTGTGCCACGGGCGTTGGTTGCCACGCACTGGTAGGAGCCTGCATCCTTGGCTTTCACTGGGTTGCTTATCACCAGGTCCCCAGCAACCAACCTATACCGGGAATCCGGCCCCATCTTCAGCTCTGTGCCGTTCATCTTCCACCTGCCAAGAAGTGGGAAGGGAGAACATGTGTTGAGGCTGTGTGCTCTCGTAGATGGTGCCACATAGACCCACGTTCTGGCGTCCCATTCTCGTGGTGTTTGGCTCACCTGTACGTTGCAGGGGGGTTGGCTCTGGCTCGGCACATCAGTGTCACTTTCTCTTCTGCTGAGCCTTCAGGGAACAGGGTGTGTGCGGGCTGCTCCTCAAACACCGGCCCGTAGCTCCTTGTGCCACTCTGTGCTTGGCACCAGACTGCAAGAGAGGGGAAAACCTGCTTAGCAAAAATGTGGCATTTTCTAAAAATTCTTCTTTTTTTTTTTTGGTTTTGTAGGGTGTCCCTGGCGGTGACAGAGCTATATCTGGAATAAAACGAGGAGCAATGTGAGAATAGCAGCCCATCTGTCGCCCAGCCCCAAGCAGGGCTGCGGGCAGATTGTGTGCATTCCCTGCTGAGCATCTCGCACCGACTCTGCTGTGCCACAGGAGCAGACGTGCTTAGAGATGGGCACGCGAAGGAGCCCTGGCACAACCTCTTGTGAAGCACAGATGGGGTGGGAGCTGGGAATGTCGGGGTGCTCTCAGAATCCTGGAAGTGAGGACATGCTTCTGTCTCTGTACCGACGCTGCTGCTTTGTTCTTACAACGTCCTGTTGAGGACAAAGATGGAGAGCACAGCCTGGGTGTTCACAGCTAGATCTCAGCTCTGCACTGACCTCCTGCACACACCTGGCTGCTCCCTCCATCCCTGCAGCTGCAGCATCCTCAGCTCTCTTTTTGAGTCACGCCTGCTGCTTGCAGCTGGGTGCAAACCAACGCTGCAGACACTAGAAATTGCAATGCAAATAGGCAAGAACAAAGCAGAAAGCTGCCTGGAAACCTCTAACCTAAAAGCAGACAGCAGGGTAATCACTGCCAGCACACATCCCTGGCACCTGGAGCCATGCCCCTTAGCAGGAATGGGACACGAGGCAGCATCCCCTTCTCTGCAGTGATAAGCAAGGAGATGCCTAGCTGCCCCCAGCATCCTTCCATGCTTTGTAATTGAATTAATAACCGTCTTAAAACCTCCATGCCAACCTGCAATCTGCTTCCTTCCCTGCAGAACGCAGCATGGTCACCGGTTAAATGAAGTGACTCCTGTAAGTGTGATGTTTTATGCAAGAGTAACTTCCAGCAGGGATCGGATCTCCGGGCCGAGGGAAAGCAGCTCTTCACCTGCAGCTCCCAGGGTTCCCCTCGTGTTCATGGCATGTGGAGACCAGGGTGAAACGAGAGAGGGGCTGCACTAATTGTCTCTGCGGACTCGGAGCAGCTGTTTGCTCCCCATGTCTGCTCCTCACATCCAGGCTCTGCCCAATTAGCGGGGGCTCTGCTCTGTGCCTGTCCCTGATGCTCTGGAGCGAGAGAAGCAGTTTTGCGAAGGTCTTATTGCCTCCAGATCTGTGGAAGTGCTTTATTTCTCCCTTCTGGGATAGTTATATTCACCAAGGAGAAGATTCTCTCTGCTAGAAATCGCCTCCATTGGTTCTGCTTCTGCTGTGCTGCTCTCAGCTGGAAATAGCTCCTTGCTGGCCAGCACTTAACATAATCACGAGTTAATGGAGAATTAAGAAGGACGTGGTGTTTTCGTTGTGTTCTGAGCGACGGCAGTCAATGGATTAAGGATGAACAGATTTGCATTCAGAGGTTAATAGGTAGCACATGGTAAATAACTTCTGATTATTTAACAAATGCTGAATTACAGTCTGTCCCATACATGCCTGTTCTCATGGGAGCTCTTCCCCAATGAGGTTTGGCCAATCATCCCTCCCATCCCACCTGGAGCCCAGCATCCTCCTCTGTCCCTTTTTCTCTGCCAAGGTTATGGGCTCCCACTGTCAGGCATCGATTTTCTCATATGCAATCAATGCCAGAAGTTCAGGCAGATTTTATGTACAGTTCCAAGGTGTCCGGTTGGTGTTGGAGGTGAAATCCTGCATCTCGCTCATTAAGCGAAACGGCCGTTAGATTAAAGCGATGATTGAACTGTTACGAGTTCTGATGGCGGTTGGAGCTGAGAACTGAGATCAAAGCAGAACAGCAGACCTGAGCACCTCCGAGAGCGATCATCTCAGCTGTTGCTGTCACCACAGAACTCTCCTTCTTAATGTTACCACTACAAGACCTTCCCAGGGCTCTGTCATTCGGGCAGTGGGGAGAAGGCAAACACAAAATAACATCTTTGAGCCTGCAAGCTGCGTGTGCACGAGGCAGAGGGATCCCTTCAGAGCTCAGCATGCCATATGCAGCCCTACTTCTGCGCTGAAACCCGGCTAGGAGCAGAAATTAGTCTCGATGTGCTGCTGTGTCTGGCTGGAACAACATTCGTTTTGAAGAAAAATCAGTCTTAACTCCAAAATAAATAGGGAAAGGTGGAAATGGAAAATGGGAACATTAAGATACGGAGAAATAGCTGCAGAAATGTTCGAACATTTCGGCGCTCCGAGAGTGATTTGTGCTGATGTCTGGGAGAGAAAAATACTGTATAATGAAATACAGCAGCAAGGCCGTAATCTTTGAGTGTAAAAACCATCCCAGACCTTATACCAGAAATTGCAGGAATAGAACTCGAAGAGTTGTTCTTTTTGCCAGCACCTGGAACGTGCTGGTAACCAGAGCTGGAAAGCCCCGATGTCCAGGGGCTGTGCTGAGCCACACTCCAGTTTTGGAGAGCAGGAAATCATGGATGTCTCAGCTGAACGTTTGCCAAGATGTATTGCAGGTGATGAGTGCATCAGCAGCATCCCGTCCCTGAGCACCGGCAGCGCATCGTCAACTCCGGAGCCGCAGCCTGAGCCTGGCACGTGAGCAATTAATTGGTTTCATAGGAACGCAATCAAAGTGGTCATTTCTCACGTCCTTGGGAACTCGCTGCTTGGTGATATGTCAGAGGGAGGGGTGATGTTACCAACCCAAACTCCAGACCTGGAGCCGTCGGGTCCGTCTTCACCCCTCCCCAGAGCGTTTCCTTCAGCCTTATCTGGAGCTGCCATCATTTGGTCCCTGCTCCTGGCTCATATTTCCAGTGAGGGCTTCTCTCTGTCCCAGATGGCTTCTGAGATCCATTGCATCAGCAGCCAGAGGTCAGGAGAAAATAACCCTCGTAGGGTTTGGTATTGACTCATTTGTTATGGGCTCATCTTGGATGGGAATGAGTTGGACGAACTCAGCTGGTTAATGGGAGAGCCCAGCATCGTCCTGGGGCCTCTACCAGATTTGGGTCAGAGTGATTTCCAAACAGGCTAATTGCCTCCCAATCTAGGGCAGCCACCCCTCCCCTCTTCCTCTCCTGGGACCCACAGAACACTAAAAGGTAATTAGATATTTATAAGACGGCCAAGCAGCCTCTTCTTGGGATGATGAATTAGCTTGAAGACATCGTCTAATTCTCAACTGCCTGATATGAAACATCTCCCTGCTGAAAAGGGACCCTCAGTGTGTAGCCTGACACTCCCTGAGATCCAGCAGCGATCCCCAATGGATGGCAAATGGGGGAATCTTTGCAGCTGGGGCATAGCAGAAAGGCATCCATTCCAAGAACAGCTTCAGGCTCTTACCCACACAGATGATGACGGCCAGGGAGGTGCAGATGAATCCAGCGGTGCCTCCCATCCTGTGCTCCAGATTTTATGGCCGTGGCTCTATGGCTGAGTGGGGACAGCGGCCCTGCAAGAGGAGCACTGCACTTACCTGCTGCTCCACGAGGCACCAGGGCAGCTCA
>NW_024884849.1:0-17781 GCF_019232065.1 Centrocercus urophasianus | reverse complement strand
GGGGGTGTTCTGCATTGCTGAAGCAGTGCTGCTTCCCTCTGCCTGTGACAGCTTCATTATTTCCAGTTATTCTCGGCCTTTTAGTAGAAATCTATGAGCAAGAAGCTGCGTTTGTAGCTTCAGGAGTAACAGAAGGTGACTTAATTACAGATCTCCAACTGACTCCAGAAGGCATTGAAACCTCATCCGTGCTCATCTGTGTCCGACGGGTGCAAGTTGTGCTGATAACACCCCTCTCCCTCCTCGAGGGGAGCAAATGCAGCCTGTAATGTGTGCAATCTGGGGTTACCTCGACTTAAAAGCAGCAGCATGCACTCGGAGATAATCCTGCTCCTATGTGATGTGACGGATCTGTCCTAGCACTGCTGACAGAAGGAAATGGACAAATGTGGGGAGGGCTCAGCTGGAGTTTTTGGTGTTTTTCACTCGTGTTACCTGCAGTGGCTGTATGGGAGAGCCTGTGTCAGGCTGTATGGAGCACTGTATGCTCACCTGGATGCACACTGCTGTCCTCTGCTCCTCAGGAAGCGAAGTACTTGGCACGTTAAAGATGCAAAGTAACAGAAAGGAGAGAAATTAAGAGAAGAAAGCAGCGTTGTTGTGATGCTAAATGAGATGTGAGGACGACTTTGTGCTCGGGGTCTGTCGTTCTCGCTGCAGTCACAGTGCATTGACTGCTTCTTGCTTTATGCACGAAGTACAAAAGGGCTCAATTAGTGCTTTTTGTTGTAGTGCAAAGGGCTCTGCTGTTATTAAAATAAAACAAGAGGTGGAGTGGTTTGTGTGTGCTTGCCAGCTTGTAGTGTCCATGTAAGATCAGGTGCATAAAACAAATCTCTTCTGTTTTGCCATCAATTGAGAGTTTTGTAAGGTTTTGACCTTTATTCTTGCATCAGCTGAGCGTCGCATTTCCTTGGCAGTGAATTTCCTCCTCCTTGCTGCTGCACAGCAGAGTGTGGGGAGGACTTATGGTACCTCTCAGACACAAGGAGATTATCCTTGGAAACAGGTGCTGTTGTTGGAGATGACAGAGTGGTAGCTGCCCCTGTGCCGTCGTTTCCAGTTATTCTGCTAATTATGCTGTTAATTTATACAGCATAATTTATACAGCAAAATACAACATATACTTTATTTATATATGGTCTAAATTCTTTGGGACATGTTGGAAACGAGTTCTGCTCCATTTGTCTCTCCCAATAACAACCAGAAGCTGACGTGAGTGCAGCGATGCCCATCCTGAGCTGAGCGTGAGCTCAGGAAGCGAAACCCAACTTCAAGCAGCCGCTGTGCTGAAGTGCAGAGGGTTTCATTCTCCCTCCTGATCTCTTTTCTGTGCTTTTCCAGCCCCAGTGGTAAGAAGTTCCGCAGCAAACCCCAGCTGGCTCGCTACCTGGGCAGCTCCATGGACCTGAGCACTTTTGATTTCCGCACGGGGAAAATGCTGATGAGTAAAATGAACAAGAACAGGCAGAGGATGCGCTACGACTGTTCCAACCAAGCCAAAGTAAGTTGTTCACCTTTGGGATTAAGTGAGGAGGCAGCACCGTGTGGCTGGTGGGTACAAACAGCCGTCGTGAGCTTGTGGATCAGTTGGCATACAGCATGGTTCAGAGCAGCATTTGTCCTTAGTCCTTTTCTACACCTCATAAATAGGTTGAGCACATAGTATGTCTGCATTCTCGAGAGCAAAGCCTGTCCCACGGCCCTTCCCAGATGAGCAGGGCAGATCTAAATGGCACAATTCCTGTGCTCCATGTAACTCAAGGCCCAGTCGTGCTGTGAAACCTCAGAGTCGTTAAGGTTGGAAAGACCACTGAGTTCATCTAATCCAACCTGATGGTTATCAGTGCTGTCAGAAGTGAGTTTTGTTAAGAACTGAAGGTTTGTAGAAAAGAAGAGCACTTGATTCCAGTTGTGTTGTTGTAATTCAGTAGTGGATGCCAGCAAATAAAACCAGAGAGGTCAGGATGGTTTCTGGATTCACTGCTCTCTAAATCCCACATAACAGATTTTCTTAATTATTACTAATGTTGTATCAAAACTTCTAGGTTTAGTGACCCAAAGGTGGCTTGTCACATCAGAACGTAAAATCAAAGTTCTGACTCCTAAATTCTGTCAAAATAGAAATAAAACTGTATGAATTAGATGAAGAGGGGAAGGTGTGGTTATGTTTGAGAGGCCTTAGGTGAGATCTGAGGGGTACTGTGTGCATGTTCAGCAGTCTCACTGCTACAGATCAGGCAGGTTTTCAAGTCCATGAGTGCTGCTGCTTTTGCACACTGTGCCTCATTATAGCTGCAGTACTATTTTGGCAAATGTAAAATGTTTTATGGCATTTTCTGCTTCCTTTTTGTTTTGAAATGTTTAGGGCAAGCCTGATTTGAACACAGCGCTGCCCGTCAGACAGACGGCCTCCATCTTCAAACAGCCTGTCACAAAGATCACAAACCATCCCAGCAATAAGGTGAAGAGTGACCCACAGAAAGCTGTGGACCAACCCCGGCAGGTGAGGCCTGGAGCTCAGAGGCTGCTTTTCCAGAAGAATCATAGAATGGGTTGGGTTGGAAGAGACCTTAGGGATCATCAAGCTCCAGACCCCCTTCCTGCAGGCAGGGCTGCCAGCCTCCACATTTCACAGCAGCCCAGGCTGCCCAGGGCCCCATCCAACCTGGCCTTGAACACCTCCAGGGATGGACGGGGCATCACAGCCTCTCTGGGCAGCTGTTCCAGCACCTCACCACTCTCATAGCAAAGAACTTCCCCCTGACATCCAACCTCCATCTCCCCTCCCTCAACTTCAAACCATTTCCCCTTGTCCTGCTGTTATCTCCCCTTTCATAGAGTTGATTCCCCTCCTGTTTGCAGGCTCCCTTTAGGTACTGCAGGCTGCACTGAGGTCACCCCACAGCTTCTCTTCTCCAGGCTGAACAAGCCCAGCTCCCTCAGCCTGTCTTTGGAGGGGAGCTGCTCCAGCCCTCTGCTCATCTTTGTGGCCTCTTCTAGGCCCTCTCCCACAGCTCCCTGTCTTGTATTGGGTGCCCCAGACCTGGATGCAGTACTGCAGATGGTGCCTCATGAGGGCAGAGTAGAGAAGGACAGTCACCTCCCTGTCCCTGCTTCTGATGGAGCCCAGGATACCATTTGCTTTCCAAGCTGCATGAGCACACTGCTGGCTCAACGTTCAGTTTCTCATCCACCAGGTCCTTCCCTGCAGAGCTAACTTCTGACTTTTGCTGCTGAGAAGTCCCAAAATAAAATGGCTACAGTTTGTAACATTGGACAGAGAGCACAGTAATGCAAGATTACAGAAAGCTTAGGGTGCTCCCAGCTCTTAATTCAAGTCCTATCTACAAACTTGGAACTCATCACCATTTTAGTGCAGCTGTTACAAAATGTTCAGACTCTGTGTCTCAAGAAGTCCCTGTTCCTCTGTGGTGCTTGTGATGTGCTGCACAGGATGGTCCCCCTGCAGGTGGCTCTGTCATTGCTGGCTGTCCCCACCTCTTTGAGTACAGTCAGAAATTCACTTGGAATGTCACTGTGACAAAGTTGCCTGTTGTTTTTCTTCTCATGCTGTATATTTGCCAGCAAGGAAACAAACCAATGGTAAAGGGAATCTTTCAGCTTAATTTCATCAAGTGAAAGGATGCAAAGAGTGTGCTTGGACCAATGCAGCTTTGGAGCTGGGCATTGGTTCAAGTGAGGCTGGTGTGTTCAAAGCTGCCTTTGGAAGGCGTTCTCAGTTCATTAGTGCTGCCCAGAGCTGACAGCCTGCTGCCTGCACAGAGCTCACACCAGGGTTTCTGTGAATCCTTTCCTGTCGTGAGCCTGTCTTTATGCCTTTTGGAAACTAGAAGTTCAGCTTCATTAGTCTGTTCAGATGGTACCAATTAGCAGGATATCTTAGGCTCTTGCAGGTGTATCACACAAAGAGGAAAGTGATTTCATTAAAAATACCTTATAAAATACCCTTACATCTCACACTGAGAACTTGGTGCAAGCTTGAGAACTTACCTTAGTGAAATATGGTGGAGGATCTCTTTGAAATGGAGTGGTGGTTACGTTTTAAATCCAGGCTGCTGGGTTTCTAACGTTGTTTCCTAAGGAGGAAGGGTGTGCGTTGGCAGTTCTGTTGCTCCTCCTGTAAGCCATCGTGTGCTGCTGTAAATTCCACCTGTTTGAAAGTCACAGGTGAGAGAATAACCAGCCCCAATGTGTTTTGGCATTTGTAGTCCTCATTTCTCAGAAGCTCGTAACACGTGGATGCTGTCAGGCATGAAAGGAGGTGTGTGGCCTGCTTACCTGGGTAAAGTGGCTTTATTGCAAGAAAAAATGCATTCCAGCTATTCCTTGATCATCCTTTTACAGGCAGATTGAGAGATGAAAGTGTACCCAGCTTTTCTATCCATCTCCCCACCAAACCACGGCTTCTCTTGCCTTTGAGTTTGAGGAGGACCTGTAATGCAGCGTTCAGGATGAGCTGGGATGGTTCTAATGAAAAATGCCAGGAGAGGAGTGAAATAATGCTCAGATGAGTTCTGCATTCCTTAACTTCAGTTCTGTGGCATGTGAGAGAGAGAGAGAGCAGAAGAGTAAAGAAGCAGAGATGTTCTGCTCCTCGGGGGCAAAGCCTTCAAGGCAGTAAATCAGGATGAGGTGTGGGATTGATGGGCAGTGAGGTTTGCTCCCTGCCTTCATGCATGGCAGAGCCCTGTCTGCAACGACTCCAACCTTTGCAGCAGTGCCCTGCCTGCTTCTGTAGCCAGCAAGTGTTGGCTGTGTCTGATTCCATTTCTTTCTGTGTACCAATGGATGCTTTCTTTCATGGCAGCTCTTCTGGGAGAAGAAATTAAGCGGGCTGAATGCTTTTGACATCGCAGAGGAGCTGGTGAAAACAATGGACCTGCCTAAAGGTTTACAAGGTAATCAGCCTGCGCTGAGCTCCGGTTCCAGCCATGATCCAGAGGTGCTGTGCTTGAGCTCTTCAGACCACTCTTCCTCCAGCAGCAGCTGTTAGTGCCCTGTGACCTCCCTTTGTCCTTAGGGGATACAGCAGCATAATGAGAGGAAGTGGCAAAAGTTGCTTGACTTGTGTTTGTTTGTACTCCAGAAGCAGTGCCTGTTCAAACTGCTTCCACTCCCAGGCTGTGTTTCACGTGGCACAACGAGGGATGGATCTGGGGGGGAGTTGTGCAGGTGCTATGAGAACCATTCAGGACTGAGATTTAGGTCATGCTGGCTTCCTAAATAACACCACCTGCTTTGCCATTAACGTTTAAGCAGTGCTTTGATCTGCTGCATGTCGTGCAGTGCTGATTCTCACTTCTCTGCCTTGCAGGGGTTGGACCTGGTTGCACTGATGAGACCCTCCTGTCTGCCATCGCCAGTGCCCTGCACACCAGCACCATGCCCATCACTGGGCAGCTGTCTGCAGCCGTGGAGAAGAACCCTGGCGTGTGGCTCAACACTTCACAGCCACTTTGCAAAGCATTTATGGTGACCGATGAAGATATTAGGTATCAATCAGAGAAATATTGTCTTGAAAAGTTTTCCTCTAGTAGAACAGTGCTCTCTCTGTTCAGTGGCAAGCCGAATCCTCTGGTAGGAGCATGGCTTTGAAAGTGTCTTTATCAGAAAAGCAGAAGAAAATCATTGCACGAAGCAGCTCTCACACAGTCACGTACTTAAAGCACATTATTTTTTATTTGGACTGTGCTCAGTTACTGTGAGGTTTCAGGTTCGTGTTTGTTCTTCATATCAGTGTGTCTCCTTTAATTGACAAAGGTGTCTGAGTTTGAGTAACGTGGCTTAGGGCACCTCTCAAGAAATTGGATGCTTGGGAAAACACCAGATGTATTTTTCACCATCTTACCTTTCTGTGTCAGCACAGCACCAACCAAAAGCATCAACCACTGCTGTGGCATTGAACAAGGATGCAATTCGAGTGGCTGCAGCTTGCTTTCAACAAACCAGAGTTGGTCAGGTTCAGCTTTAAGCACCTGATAATGTCTTTGGTATATTCCTTTCTCAAACCTGAAATCACACTACTTCACATTCATTGACAGTGCATAAAAGCAGGAATTGTTTGGACTGTTCAGCTGGTCGATCTTTTTGAACTACAGGATGACATTTGTGGGGTGTGATTTAGACATGAATGACCAGGAAAAGCAGTCTGTTTATAGCTTTCTGGTTTCCTGTGACTGAGATGAAATAAGAATCCCACACACTGCAGTTTGTTGACCAATTCTTTACATTGCATTATGTGGCTTTGAGATAAAAGGAGCTGTAACATTGAAATATTAAATGGAGAAATGGAGATGTTTCTTTCAACCTCGTTTTAATGCCAGGCTTTTTCTTTTTTAATGGTGGAGCTCTTGCTGAAGGCTCTTTCCAAGTCCTGCTTTTCTGCCAGGCCTTGTCTATGAGCAATCTTTCTTTTGCTTGAAGTAGCTTTGAGAATTAATGTCAATGTTGGTTGATTTGGGGGCAGGAAGCAAGAGGAGCTGGTGCAGCAGGTGCGGAAGAGGCTGGAGGAAGCTCTGATGGCTGACATGCTGGCCCATGTAGAGGAGATAGCAAGAGATGGGGAAGCTCCTACAGAGAAAGAAGGAGGTGAGGAGGAAGGAGAAGATGAGGAGGAAGAAGAGGAACAGGATCATGACCAGGAAATGGAGAATGTATAGTCCAGGTAATGTGACAGCCTCCTTTCTCACAGCAACTTACTGAATAGTGCTTCACTGAAGGCAGAAATGTTTTCTGAGGGAACCCTGGCAAATATTGACCACTCTTTGCTTCTAAGCACACGCTTTCACAGCGTGCTTTTCGTGCAGAAATCAAATATCTTGTTGACTGTGATGTCTGGTGAGTGTTTGCATTGTCATGAAGTGTTCTGGGCCTTAAGTTTGCCTCAGATGGAATGGCTGAATGTGTAACCAGGCTCTGAATGGCAGCACGTGAAGGATTCGATAATGCAAATGGATCAGTTCTTAAAAATGGATGCCTTGTGATGTCATTTTGCCCCCCCCAGCTTATTTATTATGGCCTGTGACAGGCAGGAGGATCCTGCAGGGGGGCAGGACAGCTGATGCCTTATGGGCTCTGTTCTCTCTTGCTTTTCCAGCAAGCATTTCACTTGCAGAACGTATCAGAGGGCACCTTTCTGGAAATCTGAAACATTTTTAGAAATCAGAAAAGGGCAACCTGGCCACCAGAAGAGGGAAGCTGCTGAAATACTTTGTGGCAGGAATTTGTAAACTGAAAGCAACAGAAGAATGTGAAGTGTTCAGAATCTGAGAAGAACTCAATTGTTGCATGCTGCCAGCTGCAGGGTTCACAGAAACGTGCCTTTAGCACTGAGCAGCCTTTGAAGTTAGCATCAGGAGCTGCTGCTTGTGCTCAAGTTGGTCTGACTTTCACTTGCACAGTGGAGCTTTTTAAAGGTGCAGGTGGAATTTTGTTTTATTGTCTCGTAACCCAAAGTAGCTCTCAGTAATAAGTTTTTACTGCGTAGGAATGCAGAGTTGGGGGGGAAAAGGCACCTCGTGCAGCCAGATGGAAACAGAACTCGCTGGCTTTAAGTTTTGATCATTTTTAGCCTGAGAAAGCAGCGAGCATTCTGTGTCTGAGGTAGGACAGCCAACAGCCTGGGTGCTGCATCGTGCGGATTCCAGTGGTGTGAGCCTGTCAGGCAGGAATCAGGAATGTGGAGGAAGGAAGGATCTTCAGGATGAACAGCAGAAGAAAAGAAAAACCCCTTCGGAGGGAGTGGCAGCTGCATTTCAGCGTGAGATGGAATGAAGAACAATCCTGAGATAGAATGAAGAACAATTCGTGTGAGGCTGGAAGGCTGGTTGTGATGTGAAATCTGTTCAGCGTTTGGGAGATACCATCTTGCATCTGGGCTCTACATTTTCCTGGTTTACCACATGACTAGCAGTAGCTTTATTTGGACAGTGAATATCTCACATTCCTTTCTACTGCAGAGCTCTGGCCCAGCAGAGAACCATAACAAACTATCTGCTGAAGGTGAAAAACAGGAGATAAAGGAGTGGTGATGTTTTGGCAGTGGTGCTGCAAAGGCATTCGGAGGTGTCTCCTAACTTACCAGCTCTTCTTTTCTTTCTCTTTAGGGAGTTCCATCTAAGAATTCCCAGAACAAACCCTACCAGCAGGGTCAGCACAACTATTTACAAAGCCAAGAGTGTCTGCAGAGTTAACTTGCACCACCAGTCCAGCTGCAACTATGAGCATTTTGATGTACACTTCAGGAAAGCCAAGAAGCTGATGGTTCATTCATTGCTGGGTAGTTTGGAAGATGGAACTTGACTTAAGCTCTATTCCCCCTCCTTTTTGTTAAGGGGGAGGGCAAGGGGGAAAACAAAAGCGGGAGGGAATAAAGGAATGCAAAACAGTGGGAGGGAATGTATTAGGAACCAAACTCCCTGTCCTTTTTAATTTGGTTTTGGTTTTGTGGGTCAGCAATAGGTGCTACGTTTTTTTTTCCAAGCTTTTCTATCCAAGTACCTTTAAGGATGACCCACGGAAACCAATTTCTCTCTGATGCAAGCGAGAGAGATGCCGTTTCACTCCTTGGCTGCTCTGCTGTGGGCTACCTGTCTGTACCAGTCTGTACGGAGGTCATTTTATGTTGTGGATTGTCATTCCATGTGTCAATTCAGGTCAGTGAATTTCATTTTCCTCACAAGACCACATTGGTCTTGGCAGCGTAGTCTCAGAGATGAGCTGCCAGTGCCTCTTCCACCTGAGGTTTCGATGAGCAGGGGAAGTTACACATGAGGAACTGGTCAATGGCAATCTGGTTTTTTTAGTGAGTTCCACCATCAAACCAAATGCACTACAGTGCACGTTTTTATATGGAGTTCTGTGTGTGCCTCAGGCATAGCAGAACAGGTAAGATAAATATACCTGCTCAGTGGTATATTTTGCTTTGGTTTCTTCTGGTCAGAAGGACCTCAACTCAGAATGGGAGGATTCCTCATTTCTGGCTGACAATGAGGAAGACTTCCTCTTTTCTCTTTTGGTGCCAAGAACCCTCACCTCTGTTTCTGTGTGTGTGGAGGGAAGGGAATCCATTCCAATAGGTGTTTCTACACATCTGCTTTCATGTGCAGTAATGTTCTGACCTCTTTTAAAAACAAGGCAAAAGGTTGATTTTTTTTTTTTCTATAGTTGTTACCTTAAAAAAAAAAAAAGGATCTAAAGCTTTTTATTAAGTATTAAACCTTTCTTATTTGCATGTGCAGTGAAGTGACCAGCATTTTTGTGTCCAAAAACTGAAATGATGTGAAACCTGCCTTAATGTGTTTATAAGTATTTGGCTTCACCGTGGGTACCTTGATTGATTCCTCAGTCTCTTCTAGTACAACTGTGAGCATCTGGGGGGAACTTGGGGCTAAAAAGGGCTTTATCTGGGGAGGGAGGATAGGGAGAGGGGAAGGAAGATGAGTGTATAGCTTGGAGAATATGTTGACTAGGTTGCAGAAGTTATTTTAGTCTTAGGGTATCCACTGCATAACGAATGCGTGGACGTCTCAGCTGAGAGTAACAGTATAAAGTGGTGGATTCAATGTTGTGCCACTGACCACTTGTACAAGTTGTTGGTATCCCAAAACTTGGGGAAGAAAGTAGCTCCCAGAGCCTTTATTGTGTGAGGATGGTTAGCAGTCGGAGCGAGGGACCTTTGGGAGTAGTTTGCTTTAGTGATGTCTGTAGGGTTTAAAAGCTCCTCCAAAAAGATCCCATGCCAAAGCGACTGGTACTGTATTAACCTTTCTTAAAGATGTGAAGACACAAAATCCTTTTGCTATTGCTCATTTGGAGTACTGCAAGAAGACTGAAATTGTACTTTGCTGCTGCTGTACCAGGTATCGTGCTGGGGGTCTTTACCTTCTACTGCAGCCAGCGAGGGTGATTTTTCCTTTTTAAACAGTCTGTTACGGTTGTTATTCTGTAAAACTGTCCTCTTGTAATTCATTGTGTTGAATTAAATGTTTCTCACAAAGTGGAGACTCTTCTCTTTTCCCTCGAGGCCCTGCTTGGAGTCTGTGTGCCGCGTTGCAGGTATGTGGGCAGGGAGATGTTCACATCTTTGGGCTCTGCTCTGAGCTTTGGATCTCAGTGTTTGAGATCCATAAGAGGAGGAGAAGAGTGACACTGGAAGGCTGCTGAGTCCTGCATCCTCACCAAGCAGCTGCTGAGATGTGTTTTGGGCTGGATTTGAGCTCTATAAGTCTACAGCCCACCCTGGAGGGGCTCTTATGACCGTGTTCTGGTGCTATTTTGATGGGGTTTATTGTAAACTTCTGATACCTAGTGATGCCTCTGCTTCTATTCAAATGGAAATGCATTTTAAGCCTCCGTGGCGCCCCAACGCAGGCCACTGAGAAGCTGACAGCACCAAAGATTAAGAAGAACAAATGAAGCAGTTCAAATTGCTGCCAACTGCTTCCTCAAATCAAAAGCCTCTGTATGTTTGCATTCATATGGAGGGAGCTGATTGTTCAGAGTACCAGAAAAGGAGGACAGGAGATCCAAAGGAACTTAACTAACATTACCTGCTTGCTGAAACGGGTGAGTAAATGAACGTTCCTTGGAAAGGAGCTTGCTGGCTTTCTCACGTTGCTGCTCTGATGGCTGAGTTTCTCATTGCAGCCATGATGGAGGGGCATGATGGAGCTGCCTGCCTTCTGCACATCCCCAAGATGGAGAGAGCGTCGTTACTGAGGTGTATCTTCTGAAGCAGTGAATAAGCAAAGAAAACCTGGAAGAAAAGTAACTGAATGATGTTAAGGCAGAATAGATCAGGCTTAGGTGTGTCCTGTGCAAGGTTTGCGATGACAGACTGCTTTGCTCATCTGAAATGATGGTGCCAAGCTTTGTGAGTGGTCATCTTCACTGAGAAGGCAGGAGTCTGCCCCGTGCAGCTGCAATCGTGCAGCTTTTTCTGCAGATGCTGAGCTCCCAAAAGCCATTCCAGCCCTGTGCTGTGCTCCTCGTGATGGTTCGTGGCCCACCTGCAGGCAGCAGCCTGCTCAGTGGCAGGGAGCACTGCTTGGAGGAGAGGTTTGACAGTTCTGCAGTTTTACTCAGCAAAAAATGGCAGTGAAATCCCCAATTTGCACAGATGTTGGTACGGTTTAAGCCTGCAGAGCTCTTGGTGGTGGCTCTGCCTGAAAGCCAGCTCCCATCTGAAGCCCAACTTGCTTGGCTGCCTGTTGAGCAAGACAAGGGAGGAGTTTTCTTGCTTGTAAACTGAGCATATTAGGAAGAGAAAACAGGCATGAGAGGCACAGCTGGGTTGCTACTGTGGGCATGGTAAACCCAGCACGTGGAGCCTTTTGTTCCATTCTCTCCAATGGCTTCCTAGCAGGAATGCTGCAGCAAAAAGGTTTGATGTGAGAGTTCACTGATAAATGCACGCTCTCGTTCTGCTTCCTGGGTGAGAGGAGGAGCTGGGATGAACTTGGCAAATCAGAAACACGTGTTTCCATCAGCGAGGCACGTTTGGGAGCTGGAAGCAATTCGCTTTGTGCCAACCAGGCTGCTGAATGGAAGCTTTTCAGCAGTGGCAGTTTATCAGCTGCTGGTGGAGGGAATTGTGCTCCTCTATAGCTCTGGCAGGCTGTCCTCCTGCTCCTTTCTATAAACTAAGGGAATGTTGAATGGGGAGCGTCAGTGAAGGTGAAAGGGAGGAAAAAAAGGACGTGTATTTTGCAGCTGTCTTGCTGAAAGCTAATCTCTCCCAGGCTGACAGCAGTGTGAGCAGCAGAGGGAAGAGGCAGCGCGCTGTGCTGATCAAGTTTCTTTGCTCAGATGAGTTTTGGTGCTGGTCCTGTGCAAGGTGCCTGGCTGCAAAAAGGCCCTCCCCATCTTTCCTACGTGCTCAGCTTCCCTCTGAGCCTTCCTGCTTCCTCTGTTCATTTCTGTAATTCACTCCCACTCTTTACTACTTTGCAGGAGGTGGTGGAGCAGAACATAGGAAAGGACAGCCCATCTCCAAGCGCCTGAATCGCGTCCTTTTGGTCTTGCTTTAAAAAGAGCCTGTTCCACATAGGCTGATGCTCAAGAAGGTAGGATAACGTGTTCAGAGGGCATGGGGCAAACGAGGAGAGAGGGTGGGATCCCACAAAGTCAGGGTTTTTAGGATTAACAATCCAGTCAGCCCTATTATTTGGGATTGCATGCAGACGCAAGACCAAACTCCAGGAGTCAGGATGCCCATGCAAATCTTTGGATCGTATCCTGCCCAAGAGGTGCAGTTATCCCCTATCACATGAAGTGCTGCTGTCACACACAGCACAAACTTATCAGACCCACGATATGTAGCACAGCTCCCTGCTGTAAACAGAATGGAGCATCCTGGGTTGGATGCAGCGAGCTGAAAGCTCAGGTTTGCCCTCAGGTTATCAGAGATGAGCCGTGTTGGCCTTGAACTGCTGAGGGCAAAGCATTGCCCTTTTGTTTAACCCCACGACCAGCTGCTGCGTGTGAGAGCAGCACAGAGCAGCGTTTGCTAAATGCTGATCTGCAGTCATAACATCTTGAACTCCAGCACGACCTGCCAAATGGCATTGGAGATGATTGCCAGGGTTACGGGCTGGCTTTGTAATTGAGTATTGATGCTGCAGATACGGTGCCAGCAGCTGCTCGTGAGTTTTATTTACCAAGCAAGGCAAGCCGTTGTTTAATTCATTCAATTAATCTCTTAATGTTTAGTGCATTCTTCGTACCATGCAGAGTCACAAAGGGAAATGCTTAGAGATCGTGCAGAACTGGAATAGTAGGGCAGTGAGTGACCTCGTATGTGGTTTGTCTCTAGCGGCAGAGCTCAGGAACTGCTCAGCTGAGGAGAGCTGTGTTTATTTGCATGGACAAAGTACAGCTCTTGTGATGAATAGGCCCCGAGTTTGGGCTTTCTGAAGGAAATTAGGAAGTTATTACTCAGGTTTGCTTGTAATTTGAGTACAGTTTTACGTCCCGGATCAGCCTGTGAAGCAGATTTGACTGGGATGCAGCGATCTGAAGGGCTGTAAAACTTGAAAGCTTGGTTTACAGTCGTTTATTTTTCGTGCTTTTATCTGACGTGCAATTAATCCATAGTTTTGCATCAAGTGCTGCTCCACAACTTCTGAGAAGTCGTTACCTGGAAGCTGCATCCTTCATTAGTCTCACGCATGGCAGATGTCTGCTCATAGCTTCCCCCCCCAGTGCCTTCTTTATGCGCTGCTGCAGCAGGAGAGAAAGTTTTGGTGGCGATGCTGGCAGGTAACAGAAGAGGTGTGCTCAGATCTTACACTGCACAGAATGCATCCCTGCGTGCTTGGGGTCACACAGTGTGTGTTCCCAGGGCCTTCTTCCACGCCGCGCTGACATTGAGCCTCCTCACCTCCATCCCCATCCATCTGTTGTTCCCTCCGTCAGCGACTTTGTGAGATGATTGATCTCAGACTTAGGTCATTTTTCCAAGTTGCAGATCTTGTCAATCTGTCTGGCTCCACCTACATGCAGTGATTCAGCTCCTGATGTGCTGAAATATTCCCCTAAGCCTTCCCACACACCACCGAGGGCTTTTTTTATCGTTCTTCTCCAGGCTGCACCCCCTCTCCTGCGCTGTGCTCAAAGCATGGATTCTTTGCATGACGTTTGCATGATTTCTTTTGCTTGGAGGACGGTGCAGAAAGTCAAGTTGGAGCTCCTGAAGACTTAGAAGAGCCACTGCGAAACACACTCCCCACCTAAATGCTGCATCCTGTGTATCACATTTGGCTAATGTGCTGTGATTAAAGGAACTGGAGACAAGTGTGGGTTTGGTTTTTTTTCTCCCCTCCCTGTATGTTCAGGTATCCTCTCTTTAGGGCTTGGTCTTTGTAACAGAATAAATATTCTAGCTAGGGCGTTGCAAGTTCTGCATTTGCACACTTGACCTGAAATAGAAGAGGCTGTCTCAGAATCATGGAGGGAGTTTACACTTGCATAGCTATAGTGGTAATAATAACTTTGCTGTAGTTATATTGATCTATTTCCACATCCCGAAAATGGCTTAATGTGCTGCTACACCTCTGCTTTGCTTCAGTTCAGTGTTCTGAACTCCCTGTATGCATGCAGGGGATGGCTTTGGGTGACAGCTGCGTTCTGAGGATGCTCAGCTGAGGACGGTGCCAGCACAGTGCTGGGCCCTCTTTGCACAGCGACTGCAGCCAACAAAGGGCTGTGCTGGAAGCTCAGCTGAGACCTTTGTGACCCACGGCATCTCTGAGGGCAGCTCCTCAACTTGGGGCTGCTTGGCAAATGGCCACAGAGCAGCAGCAGAGGGAATCGGGAATGAGCCCTGGTAGGAAACGGGGAAACCAGAAGCAAGCATTGTGTGGGTGGGCTTGGAAGCAGCAGCGCCAGCCTCCTCCTTTTGATTGTGTTCAGGGAAGTTGGATCTTAGGATCACAGCATCGTTAGGGCTGGAAAAGACCTCCAAGGTGACCAAACCCACCCCTCCCACAGTGCCCACTGGCTGCCCCCAAGTCTCCTCCACTGCTGCTCTTCACTGTGGCGGTGGAGTTTTTGGTAGGCAAGTGGAGTTAAGCTAAAGAATTTGTCTAATTTATGTAATCCGTGTTCTCTGTTAATGAAGCCAAGTCTTTTAAGGACTTGCTAATTACACAGGTTAAAAAAGAAGGTAACTTAGGGTCACGAGTGAAATTAAGAAGCAAAGGAAAGAAGAAAGCATGAGCTACTTCTGCTGAAAATGGAACAGAGCACAAGCATCACATCTAGAAACCAGTTTAGCCAAAAAAAAAAGAAACACCAAACCACTTTAAATAAGAGCTGGCACTTTCCTAGGTGTTGTGGGACGTGACGCAGTGATTTCCAGAAAGGGCTGAGAGCACAGCGTGGGCAAAAGTGACAGAGTTTGGAGCTGCTGTTGCAGTTGCTGGGGTGACTTGGGGAGCCCGTGCACAGCATTTCATATGGAGCTTCGCCATGGCGTCGGTTCAGGCTGCACAGAACCACAAAGGATGGAAAAGACCTCTGAGAACTCCAACCTGTGTCCCTGAGTGCCGCATCTCCACCGTTCTTGACCACCTCCAGGAGTTTTTTGGTGGGGGTTTTGTCAATCTGGAAATAGGAGAAGCTTGGAATGGAGAGGTTGCACAGCTCCGTCGCAAGTAATGGAAAAGCCACTATTTTTAGTGGTTTGCTGGGGGTGATTCAGCTTACTAAATGAAATATTTTGGGAAGTGTGAGGAGGAGACGTCTCGCAGTCAGGTCTGCTTTTGCCACATCTGCCCTTAGCGGGGAACTGCAGCAGGTGTGAGCTGCTCCCATCCAACCCAGAGCCCTGCAGCACTCAGCAGCTCACGGCATGGGATGGGAAGGTGCAGTGAGCACAGGGCAGGTGGGGATGAGCGCAAACTGATGGTGAGATGGTGATAAGAAGCAGTGCAGCATGCAGAACCAGCAGCTCAGAGCTCAGCACCGGGATGAAACCGAGAGGAGAGGAGCAAGAGAAGCATTGCATGAAGCATTGCAGCAGCTGCCAACTAAACAGAATGGAAAGGAGGAGGCAGCTCCTGCTGGCTGTTATGTGGTCGGGTAGATGATGGAGAAGTTTAAGGGGATCATCACAAGGATGGGCTGAAAGTCCCTCCCCGTGGATCAGACCTTGGGAGCACAAGGGCAGAGCTGGTGCTGCTTGTTTGGCCGCTGACCCGCAGGAGTTAATGTTTACTGGGATGTGTGCAGGGCAAACAGGGAGGGGGGTTCTGAGGTGGGGGTTTCTGAGCCTGGCACTGAGGGTTCTTGGAGTTGAAAACAATCCCAATGGCTGAACTGGTCCCACAGACAGGGATGGGGGTGAGAGAACGGTGTGAAAGTGGCAAAAATAAAGGTTGAGAATTGGGCCTGTGGACTTTGAGCAGGATGGGGGTGGGTATCTGAGGCAGTGGGTGAGCTAATAACAGATCTTGATAGCGTTTGGGTGAGTGAGTGTGCAGTCACTGCCAGGAAGAGCTGGGAATGCCCTGCAGGGCCTGGCCCAGGTGGCAGATGAATGAGGGGTGAATGGAGGGAGCTGATGCACAGCTGGGGAAGGCCTGCAGCACAAAGGGGAGAATGGGTGAATCCCCATCGTGGGTCTGGGGGCTGCAAACTGCTGGGGCTGCAGGGGGAGGAGACAGTGGTGGGGTTGGAAGGGTTCTTAATGGTCGTAGAAGCATGGAATCACAGCATGGCTGGGCTGTGTTGGAAATATCCAAATTGTTTTCCAGAACGGGATCTCTGATAAAGCAGATTTTATTTGCAATTGCAATGTTGGGCCTCCTGCAAGCAGGAGAGCCCCCAGAAAACAGAGTTACATCTTTTATTCCCTATTCCTCCACGCTGATCTCTTTCTCCCTTGGTTCCTCATTGGCCGAGTACTTTAGGTTCACAATCTTCTTGACGCTTCACTAAGCATGGAAACACTGGACAAACATAAGTTTTTGTTGCCTAAGAGTAAATCAGTAGTTAATTAATTAACTTATTCCACACTCGATCGCTATTTTGCGGATATCTGATTCTCCTTTCCACAAAGATAAGCTCGGGAGAAAGAGGGGAGCCATCTTGGTGCCTGCCTGTCACAGAATCACAGAACGGCCAGGGTTAGAAGGGACCTCAAGGATCACGAATCTCCAACCCCCTGCCACATGCAGGGCCACCAACCTCCACGTTTCATACCAGACCTATTGCCCTTTTTAATATCAAATGCAGAAACAACATTCCATTCCCACAGCTGGAATGGAGCTCCCAGCCCCGTATCAGTGCCATGGGCTGCCTCACAGTCTTGGGATGGGGCACCCACCACCTTTTGGGTGAAAGATGCCCCCCTCTCCCCCCCAGGACCTGATCTACTTCTTCCCCATTAGTAACAAGACGAGGAGGAATGGATTTAAACCACGTGGTGTTGATTTCTCTTTCTTTAGGTCAGAACTGGGTTGGGGAGGGGGGTGGAAGCCTCAGCCCTGGGGGGGTCCGAGGAGCCCGGAGATGCTGTACAGCGTCTCTGAGCTACTTGAACCCCCCCGGGGTTGATAGTATGGTTGTAAATAATGAGTGCTTGGGATAGGGGAGCACCTCCCCTATGAAGACAGGCTGAGGGAACTGGCCTTGTTCAGCCTGGAGAAAAGAAGGCTGTGGGGTGACCTCATTGCCTTTCAGTACCGAAAGGGAGGGGAGTCAACTCTTGGAAAGGGTTGATAACAGCAGGACAAGGGGAAATGGTTTGAAGTTGAGGGAGGGGAGATTGAGGTTGGATGTCAGGGGGAAGTTCTGTGCTATGAGAGTGGTGAGGTGCTGGAACAGCTGCCCAGAGAGGCTGTGATGCCCCGTCCATCCCTAGAGGTGTTCAAGGCCAGGTTGGATGGGGCCCTGGGCAGCCTGGTGTGGTATGAAATGTGGAGGTTGGTGGCCCTGCATGTGGCAGGGGCTGGAGCTTCATGACCCTTGAGGTCCCTTCCAACCCTGGCCGTTCTGTGGTTCTGATCATGATAAAAACACACAAAGGAAACGGAGACGCCGACTCCATTCTACAGCTCCCCCATCCCCCACCCGCTCTCTCGCTTCCCGCCAGGATGGGAGGGTGGAAAAGTGGGCGTGGTCACGGAAGTAGACGGGCGGGGCTTAACGCCGTAACCACGCCTCACTTCCGGTTAGCTACCGCGCATGCGCGCCGCCGGGCGCGGCCCATTGTCGGGGCGGGCTGACGTCGAAAGGGGAGGGGGGAGGGGGGGG
>NW_024884848.1:13028-16992 GCF_019232065.1 Centrocercus urophasianus | reverse complement strand
GGGCTGGAGCTCTGCTGTAGGGTGTGGGCTCCTCCATGGGGCTGGAGGTCTGCCATGGACAGGGGCTCTGCCATAGGGTGGGGGCTCTGCCATGGAACAGGGGCTCTATTATGGGCCCTGTTGCTCTGGGCTCTGCCTTGGATGGGGGCTCTACCATGGAGCAGGGCTTTGCCATGGGGAAGGGCTCTGCTGTGGAGTGGAAGGCTTTGCCATGGGGTCAGGGGCCCTGCCATGGGACAGAGGCTCTACTATGGGCCAGGGCTCTGCCGTGGGGTCAGGGCTGTGCCATGGGGCAGCTCGGGGGGATGCAGGCACACCCGGAGCTGTGCAGAGGGGCTCATCGTGCAGCGCTGCTCTCACTTCCTGCTCCACTCTCTGCAAAGGTCAGAGCAGAAGCGCGACGCAAATGTTGGTGAGTGGGAAGCAGCAGGAAGCGCTGAGCCGCGAGGAGGAAGGGCCCATCTGGTCCCTGCGGTCTGCAGCCAGGAGGGAGGATGGCAGAGAGCACCCAGGGGGGGGGAAGGAAGGGTTGAGATTGCCCATTCCTGCAGGGCATCTCACCACCAGGCTGGGAAAGTGGGTTTGACACAGGAGCAGAAGAACCCCATTGCACCCCATTCTTCCCAGGAGGAAAGAGCTCCTGGCTGCAGCCGTGGGAGGGTGGTGGGAGCAGAGTTCAGCAGTTGGGGGGCTCAGCAGGGAAGCGTGCTGGAGAGCTGCACTCCAGCGCCTGGTCCCTAAGAGCAGAACCAGAAAATCATGGAATGGTTTGGGTTGGAAGAGACCTTCGAGATCATAGAATCACAGAATGGTTTGGATTGAAAGGAACCTGTCAGACCACCTCGTTCCAACCCCCTGCTGTAGGCAGGGACACCTCCCACCAGCCCATGATGCTCACAGCCCATCCAGCCTGGCTCTGAATGGCTCCAGGGAGGGGGCATCCACAGCCTCACTGGGCAACTTGTGCCAGTATCTCACCTCCCTCACAGTTCAGAAGTTCTTCCTAAGATCCACTGGATTCCATGCATCCAGGAGCATTCTCCTACATCTTTTACACATTTGTGTGCAGGGCCTGGTTGGGTCCCCATAGAGAACGGCCCTGTCCCCTTGTGCCATGCCATGGAGCTCCTCCAGCCCACCACCACCCAGCGAGCAAATACACTCAGAGACAGACAGACCTATGAATGGGAACCTTCTGCCCATGGAAAGGAGCTGGGAGAGGAGCAGAACCAGGACAAGGGATTGTTGCTGCCTTGCAGCAGGACCAGGGCTTGCTGCTTTGCTGCTTTGCTGCTTTGCTGTTTTGCTGCCTTGCTGCTTTGCTGCCTTGCTGCCTTGCTGTTGCCTCCCCGGGGTCCTGCTGGCAGTGCCTGCCCCTTCCTGCTGCTTAATCACTGTTCTCTGTGATAATGAGGTGACAGCTCCTCGAGGGAAGCACGCTTGCTAATTAAGCCCTTAATTTGGTGGCACTGCACATTTCCAGAGGTTGGTTCTCTGCATGTCTGCCTGCCAGGACCCAGCATGCTGTAACACAGCCCTCTGCCCTCGTAGCTGCGGGGCCCCACAGCAGCACTGCTGAGAGCAGCAGCCTCCAAGCACCCCACAGCAGCTGCAACTGCCATCGTAGGCAGAAAGGCAGAACCTGAGCCCAGGAGGGATGGGACCTGCTGCACAGAGACCACTGCAACCTCCCCTCTCCGGCCATGTGTTAATTAGTAAAGTGCTGACCCTTGAGCATTATTCCCCGCTGTGATTACACATCCAGATAAGCACAAGTCGTGCAGTTCTCGCTGTGCGATGACAGCTCTGGGATTAATCAGGTGTTGCTCATTCAGAAAGCTGGGAAGGCAGTGGAAGCGATCAGGAAGGTGGGGAGGAGCTGCCTGGGTGAACACAGGGACAGGGATGGGGCACCTGGGGACGTGGACACGGTGGGATGGGTTGGGGTCAGATCAGATCCCATGGCTGGGATCTCAGAGCTCTTTCCCAACCTCAGTGGTTCTGTGATGCTATGGGAACAGCCCACAGCCCCACAGCCACAGCTGTGCACTGCGGGAGGAGTGGGGATGGAAATGCGTGCCATAGGACAGAGCCCCTCCTGGACCCGGGGCAATAGAGCAGCACTCACTGTGACACATGGGATTATTACGTTCAACACTGGAGCAGTAAATATTGAGCAGCAGTTAAGCACTCGTTAGAGAGATTTAAACATCAAGACCCAAAGAGCCATTAAATAAACAGAGCATGGGGAACACAGGAACTGACTGCGCAGCTCCCAGCCCTCCCTGTGGCTCTGTGCTGGGATGTCCATCTTCTGCCATGTCCTCTCACTGCTGCAGGAGGTGGGGGGGAGCTGAGCTGCAGGAAGGAGCCGTGCAACCACAGTTCATCAAACAACCCCTGCAGTACCTTTCCTGGACCCAGCGCCTTTCGCAGAATCATAAAGACTGGAGAAGACCTCTGGGATCCCCAGCCCAACCCAACCCATCCCACCGTGCCCACGTCCCCAAGTGCCACATCCCCATGTTTTTTAATACCCCCACGGATGGGCCCATTTGCCCCCAGCTCCTGCTGCCCCCACAGTCTCTCACCCCATTCCTCCCCCCTCACTCTGCCACTTCCCACCCCAACAGACACAGCCCCAGCCCTCCTCTCAGGCACGGCTGTTCCTTCAGTCACCTCCTGCAGCACAACTGTGCTTGACAACCTTTGGGCAACCACCGCTTTGCTCCACACCTCCCAGCTCTCTGCCCACAGGGCCGTGCTGTGAGCGGGGTCTGTTACCTGCTAAAGGCAGTGCAGGAGCTGTGAGACATGGCTGATGGAGCACATGGGGTGGAGGAAACATCCCCCCCTCCGTGCAGCAGATGCAGCCCTGCTGGGTGCCACGCTGATCCAGGAGCAGAATGGAGAAATGATGCTCAGAGCAGCTCCCAGTGCCCTGGGATGTGGCAGCTGCTGGAGGAGGTCAGTGCCACTGGTTGTGCTGGGAAGGGAGAGGCCAGGAATGAGGCTGCCTGCACTGGGGAGGTTGGCACGTCCCCATATAGTGTTTGCATGATCACAGAATCACAGAACCGTAGGGGTTGGGAGGGACCTCCAGAGATCACCGAGTCCAACCCCCTGCCAAAGCAGGTTCCCTACACTAGGTGTAGGTGATGGCTCTGTGCTGATGGCTGTTCCCAAGGCTGTTCCCAAGGCAGGGCAGCCAAACACCTCCAGGTGCTGCAGGTGTCCTCAGTACCACGCAGTGAGGGATGGATGGTACAGGAGTCCTGGAGCAGTTGGTGTCTGGGGTTCGGGGAGGTGAGAGTGAGCGTGGCAGTAGATGGGAGCAGGAGAAGGTTGGCTTTGGGCATGGCACAGGGCATGGCATGGGGCAGGGAACAGGGCAGGGAAGCGAAGGGGTGGGCTGCATCCAAAGGGAGCCAGACTGGTGGGAAGAGAGATCACAGAATTATAGAATGGCTTGGGTTGGAAGGGACCCCAAGGATCAAGTTCCAACCCCTCCTCCAACCTCAAGGAGTCCAGCAAGGCCAAGTGCAAGGTCCTGCTCCTGGGTCAGGGCAATCCCAAGCACAGGTACAGGTTGGGTGGAGAATGGCTTGAGGGAAGCCCTGAGGAGAAAGGTTTTTGGGTGTCAGTGGGTGAAAGATACAACGTGAGCCAGCAGTGTGTGCTCATAGCATCTTATAGCAGCCTGCCAAGACCTGGGGGGGCTGACAGGAGAGCTGGGGAGGGACTGCTCATAAGGGTATGTAGGGACAGGACGAGGGGAAATGGCTTTAAATTGGAACAAGGGAGACTTCGAGTGGACTCTAAACCAGGATGGTGAGAATGTGAGAAAACTGGGCTGGGGGGAGCAGTCACTGCTGATAGCAGGGGGTTGGAGTGATGGTCTGACAGGTCCCTTCCAACCCAAACCACTCCATGATTCCATGATCTTGAAGGTCCCTTCCATCCC
>NW_024884848.1:10392-13018 GCF_019232065.1 Centrocercus urophasianus | reverse complement strand
TCCCTTCCATCCCAAACCACTCCATGATTCCGTGATCTTGAAGGTCCCTTCCACCCCAACCCGGTTGCTGATTGGGAAGGCGCTCCATCCTCCACCACATAGTCCCCCACATCCCCCCCCCATCACCCCACCCACACCGCATGCCTGCAGATGGAAAGGAGCAGACACGGCCTATGGAAAATAATGTCAGGGAGAGGAGCGAAGTGATGCAGCAAGAGACTCCAGCTGGCACGGGAGGGGCGGGACGGGGATGCAGAGGGACAGCCCAGAGCCATCTGCACAAAGCAGCGGGATGGGATGTCTGCCCAGAACCACCCCCAGCCCGGAACAGTGAGGAGGGGAACGTTTGCTAGGGGCAAATCATTATCCTATCAGCCTTATTGGTGGCCTCTGATGTCACATAGCTCCTCCTAGAATTGTGACAGTCATGGAATCCTAGAATGGCCTGGGTTGAAAAGGACCACAGTGCTCATCTGGTTCCAATCCCTGCTGTGTGCAGGTCGCCAACCAGCAGCCCAGGCTGCCCAGAGCCACATCCAGCCTGGCCTCCAATGCCTGCAGGGATGGGGCATCCACAGCCTCCTTGGGCAACCTGTTTCATCAGTCCTTTGGGGTCACTTCCTTTCTCACCCTCAGTTAAGTTTGCAGGTGACAAGTTGGGAGGAAATGTCAACCTGCGTGAGGTTTGCACGGCGTGAAGGCCCTGCAGAGGGATCTGGATGGATTGCATGGCAGGGCTGAAGCCAAGGGGATGAGCTCCAAGGAGACCAAGTGCCCTTTCTGCTCTCCGAACCGAACCTGCGGGCCGGGGCTGCGCCCCCAGGGACACCCAGCCCCCAACCCTGTAACCCGCTGTGCGCTGCAGCGCCCCCTGGTGGCGGCTGGGAGCACTGCAGCGCACCTCTGGCGTGTCTCAGAATGGCCAGGGTTGGAAGGGACCTCAGGGGTCACGAAGCTCCAACCCACCGCCACACGCAGGGCCACCAACCTCCCCATTTCACAGCAGCCCAGGCTGCCCAGGGCCCCATCCAACCTGGCACTTCCAGTAATGAGGTGTTTACAACCAAATGCACCTCCTTGGAAGCAGTCTTGTCAGCTTCTCTTCTCCAGGCTGAACGAGCCCAGCTCCCTTCGTAAGGAAGGTGCTGCAGCCCTCTGAGCATCTTTGTGGCTCCTCTGGACCCTTTCCAACAGCTCTCTGTCTTTCTTGTACTGGCGGCTCCAGACCTGACACAGAGCTGCAGATGGGGCCTCGCAAGAGCAGAGCAGAGGGGGACGATCACCTCCCTGCCCCTGCCCAGGGACACGGGTGGGCTGTGCAGGGGCACACTGAGCATATACACTCGTGTGCATGCAGTGTGTGAGCATGGTGCTCTCGTGACTCCCACACTGCTCACGATGTGCTTTGTGCTCGTGAGTCGGTTGCTCCAGCACCTGTGTGCAACGCGTTTGTGAGTGCTGGTGTGCAGAACGTGTGCATGTTTGTGTGCTGCCAGGCTGCATGTGTTGGGGTGCACTGTGTTGGGGTGCACTCAGTGTGTTGCTGTGCAGGCAGTGTGTGTCGGTGTGCACTCAGCATCATGCAAAGCATTTGGCACCGTCCCACGTAACATTTTGGCCACCAAATTGGAGAAAGATGGATGTGATGGATGGAGCACTGGCTGGGTATGGCATTGGCTGCCTGGCTGCACTCAGAGAGCTGCAGTCAATGGCTCAGTGCCCAACTGGAGGCCAGGGAGGAGCGGCGTTCCTCAGAGATCAGTGCTGAGAGCGGTGCTGTTTAACATCTTTGTAGACAACACAGACAGTGGGATCGTGTTGCACCATCAGCACATTTGCAGATGACACCACGCCGAGTGGTGCAGTGACCCAGCAGAGGGAAGGGATGCCATCCAGAGGGACCTGGGCAGGCTGGAGAGGGGAGCCCACAGCGACCTCGTGGAGTTCAGCAAGGCCAAGTGCAAGGTGCTGCATCTGGGTCGGGGCAATCCCAACCAAGATATAGGTTGGGCAGAGAATGGTGTGAGGGTAACCCGGAGGAGAAGGATTTGGGGGTGTTGGTGGATGAAGGACACAACATGAGCAGGCAGTGCGTGCTCACAGCACAGAAAGACAACCAGATCATGGACTGCATCAAGAGAATTGCGACCAGCAGGTCGGGGGGCTTCTGCCCCTCTGCTCCACTCTTGTGAGACCCTACCTGCACTGCATCCAATGCTGGGCTCCCAAGACAAGAACATGGAGCTGTTGGAGAGGGTCCAGAGGAGGGCCACAAAGCTGATCAGAGAGCTGGAGCAGCTTTCCTATGCAGACAGGCCCAGAGAGCTGGGGGTATTCAGCGTGGAGAAGAGAAGGTGTTGGGGGGACCTTATAGCATCCTGCCAGGACCTGGGGTGAGGCTGTGAGCAACCTGGGCTGGTGGGAGGTGTCCCTGCCTACAGCTGGGGGTTGGAACAAGGGGATCTGACAGGTCCCTTCCGACACAAACCATCCCATGATTCCATGATCTTGAAGGTCCCTTCTAACACAAACCAATCCACATTTCTATGATCTTCAAGGTCCCTTCCAACACAAACCACTCCATGATTCTGTGACCTTGAAGGTCCTTTCCAACCCAAACTATTCC
>NW_024884848.1:0-10382 GCF_019232065.1 Centrocercus urophasianus | reverse complement strand
AGACAGGAGGGGAGTCAACTCCTGGAAAGGGGAGATGGCAGCAGGACGAGGGGAAATGGTTTGGAGTTGAGGGAGGGCAGCTGGAGGTTGGATGTCAGGGGGAAGTTGTGTGCTGTGAGAGCGGGGAGGGGCTGGAACAGCTGCCCAGAGAGGCTGTGATGCCCCGTCCATCCCTGGAGGTGTTGGAGGCCAGGTTGGATGGGGCCCTGGGCAGCCTGGGCTGCTGTGAAACAGGGAGGTTGGTGGCCCTGCGTGTGGCTGCAGGGCTGCAGCTTCGTGAGCCTTGAGGTCCCTTCCAACGTGGGCCATTCTGTGATTCTGTGTCCAACTGCAGCTGTGTGAGGTGCACATCCACAATGTGTGCACGGAGTTGAGGAGCACTCCCAACCCCTGCCTGCATGCACAGCCGCTGTGGGCACACTCAGAGCACAGACAGGCACAGTGACACAGCCGTGCACCCCACAACAGACACTTGGGGACTTGGTTTGCTCATCACTGCTCATCTGACCGTGTTCCTCCAGCTGTGTGTAGGGTTCTTCCCCCACTCCCCCCCATACCCCCCCACCAGTAGCTGCTGCCCGCACCCCCCCGCGCAGCCCCACGCGGTGGCACAGCCCTCGGAACCGACGGTTCTGTGACATCAGCGCCGCGGACAACGGGCAGCGCTGCGTCGTTGGCGGTGAAGCCTGACGCGATGGGCTGCCGTGAGACGTCGGGAGCGATGCTGCTGCTCCTGCTGCTCCTCGTGGCCGCCTGCCGGCCGGCGCACAGCTTCTCCGGCAGCTGCGAGTGAGTGGCCGGCGGCGCCCCGTGGGGAGGGACGGCGGTTCAGATGCAAAACCTGACGTGTTTCTCCTTGCAGCACCTGCGGGCTCCGGCCCGTGGCTTATCATTATAACAATATGCGGGTTGTGGGAGGCACGGAAGCCCTGCATGGATCGTGGCCGTGGATCGTCAGCATCCAGAACCCCCGGTTTGCAGGCACTGGTCACATGTGTGGTGGATCCCTCATCACCCCACAGTGGGTGCTCTCGGCAGCGCACTGCTTCGGCCGCCCCAAGTAAGGGTTGTCCCCTTCCCTGCCTTACAGCCAGCGTGGCACCGCAGGTCCCACGGCCCCAAGGCACCCCAGCCACTTCACAGCCCCTGTAGCACTGCCCTCCTCTCTCCCCCACGGCTCTGCTCCTCCTCACCTCCCTCTCCATCTCAGCTACATCCTGGAGTCGCGCGTGGTGATCGGCGCCAACGATTTGACTCACCTGGGCCAGGAGGTGGAGGTGCACACCATCAGGAGGGCGATACTTCACGAATACTTTAACAACAAGACAATGATCAACGACATTGCGCTGCTCGAGTTGGATCGACCCGTCCACTGCAGCTACTACATCCAGCTGGCCTGCGTGCCCGACCCCTCGCTGCGAGTGTCAGAGCTCACAGACTGCTACGTCAGTGGCTGGGGACACATGGGGATGAGATGTGAGTACACAGAATGCACGGGTGTCCCGGATTAAAGCTTAAAGTGAAACCCAGGGTGACGCCGTGGGGCTGCATCCATAGAGAGGGATGGGGCCTACCCGTTTGGAAACACAAAGCCAAGACTTCGGGAAGGGGTTCGCCCACAAACAGGCAGGGAGCTGACGGTGCCAATTGTGCTCTGTGCTCACAGCTGCAGCACCCACCCAAACCGCTGAGGTCCTGCAGGAGGCCAAGGTCCACCTCCTCGACCTCAACCTCTGCAACAGCAGCCACTGGTACGCCGGGGTGCTCCATACCCACAATCTGTGTGCTGGTTACCCGCAGGGCGGCATCGACACCTGCCAGGTAGGAGCTGCACACCAGCACACAGCCGTGCTCTGCCTGCAAACCACCCCCCAGTAACACTTTGGGCTTCTCTCCCCCACTGCAGGGCGACAGCGGCGGCCCTCTGATGTGCAGAGACAACCATGCTGACTATTTCTGGCTGGTTGGTGTGACCAGCTGGGGGAAAGGCTGCGGCAGAGCGTTTCGCCCTGGAATCTACACCTCCACTCAGCACTTTTACAACTGGATCCTGCTACAGATGAGAGCAGCAGCCCACCCGACGTCGCGGACATGGAGTCATTTCATGACCACCTCAGCCTATTATCACGGGACAAATGCAGTGCCAACACAACCGAGCGTGTCAGACGCCTGTCCATATCCAGTCCAAAAGCTTAGGGAATTCTTTACTGGAGTGCAGAACCTCCTGCAGACCCTTTGGGGAAACAAGGCTTAATTGGCTGCATGACCCACAGCAGGCTGCCAAGCACCACGATCCTTTTCTTTGGGATAATGCCCAACGGCACCCCAAGTGCCAAAGCCCTGCTCTGTCCCATCCATCCCCCTCTGACTGCACACAAACACTGGTTTACTTGCTTGGATAAATAAAGCTTATTTCCACATCTACCCGTGTCTCTGCTCAGTTCAATCTCCTGTGCCAGGAAAAGGCTTCCATACCCAGCGCTGCAAAGCAAAGCTGCGTGCAGACTGCAGGCCACAAAAAGGGGGAGAGTGGTCCATGAGGGCTGAAATGGTGCCTGCTCAGGGAGGAGGGAGCTGGGTGTGCATCATACAGCACTCCCAGTGACTGGAGAAGCAGCAAAGGACAAGGTTGTTGTGCTTTCTGTACCACGAGGGTGCTGTCAAGGTGCTGCTTTTTGTTCACTGGTTTTGCCATTCACGACCATGGGGTTCATGTGTGTGGTTTCGAGTATGGCCTGACTCCCTGGCACACGCAGTGTCTGGCACATGGGAAGAGGAGCTGCCACATCCACTGGACTGAAATGAAAGCAACATTCCGGGAAGCAGAGTCCTCCCAAGTCAGCTCCAGCTGTTATGAAAGGAGAAAGAAACTCTGTGGGAGGAAACTGGGGTGGATGCTGTGAGCTCAGCGCGTGCACACAGAGCACGTGCACACACTGTACTCACACAGCACATGTGTGCAAGCACGCAGTGTGGAGACACCTGGTGTGCACACAGAAGAGCTGCAATGCACACCTAGCTGCACATACTGTGAAACACACATCTTGGAACAGAATACAGCGCTCACAGCGTTATCCTCAGCACAGAGTGCACATATGCACACACAGTGCATGCACAGCCAGTCTGCACACCCAGCGTGCACCCAAAGTGGTGCATGCAGACATGCAACGTTCCGTGGGGCTGCACTCCAATACCAGGTGAGGGAAACACGCCTGTGATCCACTTCCATGGTCGCAGCTCCCACCAGAGCCTGCCAAAGTGGGATCCCACAGCACTGCAGCTGTCATTTGGGCCTCCCCTTTCAGACCTGTCCATGTGGACACGTCCTGTCCCTACTCTGCTGGTGCAGCACTGTGCCCTGCTTGGCTCCATACAACAGCACACCAGGGCTCACTCCTCCTTCCCTGCTCCACGCGGGGTCCCTGAAACTCTGTCCCCATATTGTGCCCTCCCAGAGTCCCAGCTGTTCATCCTGGCTGCCATCCCCTGCTGTGGCCAGGCACTGTGGCCCAGCACTTCGATGCCCTGGGATCCAAGTAGGCTACATGAATTATGCAGTTTTGCCTCCCGCTGCAGCATCAACCCCTCGCTCTGCCTCAATAATTGATGGCGGTGAGCACAGCAGCAGCAGCAGCTCCAGCAGCCCCCGGTGCCAGGGGCCTTTAGAAAGCACAGGATGAGGCACACAGAAAGGCGTGGAGCAAATCCAAAACACGGTGCATCCACATGGGAGCTTGCAGACCAGAACCTCGGCTGCTTTTAGCCCTGCTTTGTCCTTGGGCTGGAAGTCCCCACCTCTGCCTGCTGCAGGTTTAACCCCGGCCCACCAGCAGCATCTCTGTGCTCGCACACCACCTCTGCTCTGCATTTAACCTCATCCTGGAGACACAAAATGATGGTCGTGGGGACACCGGACCCTCAATCCTTTAATGCCCGCCATGTGAGCTGTCTGCACTTCTCAGAGGCGGGCACAGCCGTATTCCCAGGTGCGGAACTCCCACCACAGAAGTGCTGCTGTTCGCATTGGTTCTTCCACGTTCTGACCGCAGCACCCCGACCCCCAGGATGCGCTTCCCCCCCTACGGGGGCCGGGGCTGAAGGTGCGGGAGGCCACCGCATGGTGGCGCTATTCCTCGGCGGACCGCGCCTCACGGCGCGCCCTGCGGCGGGGCAGGGTCACGTGACTCGGCCGTGTCACGTGACGGTCAGGTGACCGCCGGATCATCATGGCGGAGCGGTGCCCCGTTCCGCTGCGGGCGGTGTTGCTGCTGTGGGCGCTGCGGGGCGCGGCCGGCGGCCTGCCCAACTTCGTGCTGCTGCTGGCGGATGATTTGGGCTTCGGAGACCTGGGGAGTTACGGGCACCCCTCCTCCGCCACGCCCCACCTGGACCGGATGGCGGCCCGAGGGCTGCGCTTCACCGATTTCTACAGCAGCTCTGCGGTGTGCAGCCCCTCCCGGTGCGGTCCGCGGTGGGGGAGAGCTGCGGCTCGGCTGCGCTCTGAGCGCGGCCCTGGGGACAGCGGTGGAGGGATGGCAGCGGGAACAGGGAGTGAGGGAGCCGCGCTGTGGGCTGCTGGGTGCAGAACTCCGGAGCTGTGGGGCTGGAAAGGACCGCCGGAGTCCCCCCATCCAGCCCCCCAGCAGCTGCTCACAGAGCGTCCAGTTTGGTTTGGATCCCTGCAGAGGGGATCCCCCAACTCTGTGGGCAGCGGTGCCGGGGCTCTGCCACCCCCTCAGCATAAAGTTCTCCCTCACAGTCACACGGAGCTCTCCGGGCTCCATTCTGTGTCCTTGTCCTGTCATTGGGCACCACTGAATAGAGCTCAGCCCCATCTCTCTGCTGGCTGCCCATCAGACATCCATCAGCACTGCACAGATCCTGCCTCGGTGTTCCATTCCCCAGGTGCGCAGCCCAGGGGCGCTCAGCCTGTCTCCACCAGGAAGTGCTCCAGGCCCTTCCCCCCATCTCTGCATCCTCTCTGGGGCTCTCCAGTTCCAGGCAGAATGGGAACTGCTAGAGAGAGCCCCACACTGAGAGCCCCACACTGATCTCAGTGCTCCAGCTGTGCCCCCTCAGGGCACAGAGGAGGGGAGGAGCACCTCCCTGCCCTGCTGGCAGCACTCTGTGCAGCACACCTCAGGCTCCCATTGACCTTCTGGGCCACCAGGGCACGCTGCTGTCTCGTGGTCACCTTATGGTCTAGCAGTGGCTAGCTATTGGCCACCAGGACCCTTACATCCTTGTCTGCAGAGCTTCTTTCCCATAGCTCCTGTTGCTACTTGCAGTTATTCCTCCCCAGCTGCACAGTTAAGGCAGTTAACACCTGGCTGGTGCAGCACCGTGTGAATTCTGTCCTTCCCCCCTGCAGGGCCGCCCTGCTGACCGGCCGCTTCCAGATGCGCTCTGGGATTTACCCTGGTGTGTTTTACCCTGACTCCCGGGGAGGCCTTCCCCTGTCTGAGGTCACCATTGCAGAGGTGCTGAAGGCTAAAGGTTATGCCACGGCCATAATTGGCAAATGGCACCTCGGCCTGGGCGCTCGTGGCTCCTTCCTGCCCACCCACCAGGGCTTTGACCACTTCCTGGGGGTGCCGTACTCCCACGACCAGGTGAGGAGGAGGGAAGGTGGGGGAGTGCCCCAGAGTGGGGGGCTGTGCAGGTGTGGGTGGCTGCAGGCCGGAGGAGAAAATGGGGGCTGGTGGGAAAAGTGCCTTTCCAAGGTGCTCATGCAATAAGAGTGGTTTGCAGGACGTGGGCAGCGGTTGTTTGTGGGGACGTGCACCCCTCGGTGGGTTGCAGGAGGGGAAGTCAGCTTCTGGGTTGCAAAGAAACATCTGAACTGCTGTTAGGAGAAAGCATAGCATGGTTCTGGGGTGGGCATAAACCCCCCCGGGTTTCTAGGAGGGACTCCTGTAGGACCTGGGGGTGAGCTGCTGTGAGTCTCCTGCCCCCCCTCAACTCACTGTCCTGCAACACAGCTGGAAGACCGTGTTGTGTGCTCTCTCCAGGGCCCCTGTCAGAATCTCACCTGCTTCCCACCCGACATCAAGTGTTTTGGGACCTGTGACCAGGGCCTCGTGCCCGTCCCACTGCTCTGGAACCAAAGCATCGTGCAGCAGCCGGTCTCCTTCCCTGATCTGGTGCCTCTCTACAACAAATTTGCACGGGACTTCATTGCCGACTGCGCCCGGCGAGGTGTGCCCTTCCTGCTCTACTATGCCTCCCATGTAAGAGAGAGGGGATTTCTCTGGGTCTGAGGGTGGGGGGAAGCCTTTGTCCTGCTGGAGATTGCAGAAAGCACCTCAGGTCCTGCAGCCATTGGAGCGTGCTGGGCAGTCAATACTTGGATGAAGGATGGGAGAACTCCCTGCCCCGACGTGACTTGGGGTTGGTGTTCCCACACCTAGGGTTTGTGGCAGCACCGTTAGGGTTCTTATTCTTGAGTGGCTTCTTTCTGGCCATTTCCACAGGCCAGCAGCCCACCTGGGGCTTTACCACTCACCGAGTCTCCATGTTCTGCATGGAGCCCAGCCTTTTTGTGTCATTCTGGGAGGTGTTTCTGGAAGCATTGCTGTGGGCATGGTCACACATCTCCATGCCCTCGCCGGGGTTCTCACTCTCCCCAGGTGAGCTGAGAACCAAATGCAACTCTAGGACTTTGCAAAGCATCTCTCTCTGCCTTTTTTTGCAGCATACCCACTATCCCCAGTTTGCAAGCCAGCACTATGCAGGGCAGTCAGAGCGTGGGCCGTTTGGTGATGCGCTTTCGGAGTTTGACGGCTCAGTGGGGCAGCTGCTGCAGGCACTGCAGGAGAATGGCCTGGAGAACACAACCTTTGTGTTTTTCACCTCTGACAACGGGTGAGTGAGCTCAGCTGGGCGGCTTCTCCTGCTCATAAGGTCGTATGGCTGTGGTGTGGGGGAAGTGGGGCAAGGAGTCGGTTGGCTGGGGCACAAGAGATGTGGTGCAGCAGTGCCAGGTGAGATCGCAGTGACCTGAAGGTGGGTGCTGTTAAGGAGAGCATCTGTTGCATGATCTCCTCCTTGCTCCAGTCAATCAGCTGTTCCCCTCGTGGGCAAAGTGCCCACTGGCTCTGGGGTAGCACTGTGCAGGCTAAAGATCCACGAGTTCCCTTTGTGTATGGGGTGGTTTGGGTCTCTGGTGCTACTCACTGTCTTTTTCCATGTCCCCTGTGGGAGTCGGGGAAGGGGTTATGCAGACTTGTGGAGCTGATGGGAGGTGGTTCTTCTCTCACAGCCCTTCCACCATGCGGATGGCACGCGGAGGCAGCTCTGGCCTTCTGAAATGTGGGAAGGGCACAACGTATGAAGGTGGCATGAGGGAACCAGCAGTGGCCTATTGGCCAGGCCGTATCGCTCCAGGTGAGACTCAGCACTGCTTATGCCTTTTGTGTGCTGGCACAAGGCAAGGCAGGGGTGTGGTGGTGACTCTGTAGCCCTGAGATGATCAGAGAGAGGGAGGTGGTGAGGGTGGCAGGTATGGAAGTGGGGTTGGACTCTTGAACCTTTCTTTGTATCTTGCTGTGTTGGGTGGCAGGAGTGACTCATGAGCTGGCAAGCACCTTGGACATCCTGCCAACACTGACTGCCCTGGCTGGAGCAGCTCTTCCCAACGCTTCCCTGGATGGTTATGACCTGAGTCCACTGCTGTTTGGGTCAGGGAAGGTGAGTCCTGCAGGTCAAAGCTGGCGTGGTACATGGAGGCTGGTCATTAGCCCCAGCTAGGGGCAGAGCTACGACCTGGGATCTGTTATGGGGTCTGGGCCATGCAGTGGGCTTACTGGCCTTCCCCAGTCTGCTCTGAGGCCCAGGAGCTTTGAGTGGGGAACAAGCACGATGTTCCTGCTCATTTGCTTCCCCTTTTTCTAGCCGTATTCTGGCCGTAGTATCAGGGCTCTTTTCTGAGTCCCTGGAGTCTCTGCCTTGTCCTGTCCCAGGCTCTTTTCCAGCCTCATGGCCACACAGGTGAGCTCAGCTCTGCTCCTCTCCACAGAGTCCCCGTCAGACCATGTTCTTCTACCCTCCATCCCCTGATCCACTGCATGGCCCCTTTGCTGTCCGGCTCGGGAAGTACAAGGCCCACTACTTCACACAAGGTTGGTGCCACCTCCTCTCTGCTCAGGGAGCTCTGTGAAGTCCTGCCTGGTTCTGCTATCCTGAGCTCAGAGTAGCAGCTGAGCTGCTCTTGGACATTTCTTTTGCAGGTTCCTTTCACAGCGACACAACCCCAGACCAGGCCTGCCACGGGCTGACCCCGCTGACCCATCATGAGCCCCCGCTGCTCTTTGACCTGGAGTCAGACCCTGCTGAGAACTACAATTTGGTGCAGAGCGCTGCAGGGCCAGAAGTTTGGCAAATCCTGAAGGACATCAAACTGCAGAAGACACTTTTTGAGCAACGCATGGAGTTTGGGGAAAGCCAGATGAAGAAGGGTGGGGATCCTGCCCTGGAACCCTGCTGCAAGCCAGACTGCACTCCCAAGCCCTCCTGCTGCTGCTGCTCATAGCCTTTTGCTGCTCCACCCTCCTCTGCTGATCCTAAACCCACCAGACCCCCCTGATTAACCACATGTAGCCTCAGTGCTACCCCAGAGCTTCAGCTCAGTGATGCTGCTGACTGAGGGAGTGCTGCCCGGTGAGCTGAGGGTTGGGCAGGCCACCAGCCCTGCTGGCTGTGCAGGTCGTTGTTGGACCTCCAAGCTGTGATCTGTTAACAGAAATTCTGAGGGACCAGGAGCCAGAATCATCAGCAGAGCCAGCACAGCCCCTTTCAAACCACAGTTAAGGTGAAGCACAGGTATGCCCTGGTGTCTGGAGATCCCAGCTCGGCAGGAGGCGTGCTGTGCAACCCTTGTGAGAGCAGTGTGAGCTGCAGCAGAGTCACTTTGCAGGGGATGAGAACAAAGCAAAGAGCAGGATGGGCTGGATGGTCCTGACAGCTTCAGGGATGGAGCTTCGTACAGCTAGTGCAGAGAGGACATGCCAATCAATCATAGGATTGCTCAGGTTGGAAAAGACCTTAAAGATCATCAAGTCCAACCCCAACCCAACCATCCCACCCCAACTCTAACAGCCCTCTGCTAAATCGTGTCCTTGAGCACCACATCCAGATGGTTTTTAAACACATCCAAGGATGGTGGCTCAACCACCTCCCTGGCAGCCCATCCCACTGCTTAACAGCTCTTTCTGTACAGAAGTTTTTCCTGAGATCCAACCTAAACCCCCCCTGGCACAACTTGAAGCCATTTCCCCTCATCCTGTCACCACTTCCCTGTCCTTCTAAATAAGGTGGAGATGTGGCTGGCCTGATCTTTCTGTAAGGTCTGTGGATGCTGGAGCTGCCTGCAGTCGGGTGGGCTGTGCTCACTTTCCATCCACAGGACAAAAATGGTCTCTTGCTCATGAGCTAATTGGCGTTCATTAGCAATGACACGCACAGCAATCCCACCAGTCGGTGATCCTTGGCATTTGGGGTTTCCAACTGGTGGGTTGGGCCTGGAGCCCCTCCTGATGGGGACAGGTTGGGAATACTGGGGCTGTGCACCTGGGAAAGGGGAATGCTGATGGGGGATCTGAGCAGTGCTGATGGATATCTGATGGCAGGGGCTGCTCAGTGATGCCTGGGGTTGGACTGGAGGACTCCAGAGGTCCCTTCCACCCCCACAGCTCTGGAGTTCTGTGTAGAATAATTCTTAACAAAATATGAAGGTGGATTACAGTGATTGAATGCAGGGCTCAATAAAACAACCAAATCAATGTGCAGTTCGCTTATACGTGATTTCTGTATTGGCCTCCATGTTGCCCCTTTTCTTTGTTTTCAATACTTACTCATCTTGCTTGCCTCCTCCCACATAAGCAATTCCCTTCCCCAGTTAACTTTTCCCCACTGCTCTGGGGTTTTGCTGCATTGATTGGTGCTGTTTGCTGAGGGCATCGTGTGCATCTGGGCCATGACTGAGTTTCCTCAGTGCTGCCGGCCCTGCTCCATTCCTGTCTCCATAAAGACACCCAGCCCTCCGTCAGACACACGTGGGGCCATTCATCCGTCCCACCACAGCGCTAAGGGGACAGCTGGGTACCCACAGCAGGCAAACTGCCCTCCGAGGCATTCTGTGCACCCTAAGCAGATCTGGGGCACAGGGTGACAAAACCACAGCAAGGTTTGTTTGAGAGCCGCTTCTGGTGCACGTGGTGCCTCGAGGCTGTTTGGGACAGAGGCTGAAATTTGCGCTGCTGTCGTTCACAACACCGGGTTGCGCACTCAGCTGTGCGGCTCCGCATCCATCCGTACCAGCCGTAGGGCGCTGCTACGGCCGAGAGCAGCCGGGGGTCCCTTCCAGCTGCTGCCCGCACCCCCCC
>NW_024884847.1:27189-33674 GCF_019232065.1 Centrocercus urophasianus | reverse complement strand
CTGCTCCCCCAGCAATGCGCTAACGAGCACGGCCTCCGTCCCGGTGCCAAAAGCAGGGCTCTGCCGACGGGAGGGGGGAGGGAAGGAGGGAGGCCGTGCAGCCCCTAAAGCCCCAACAAAGGTCAGGGATCCGGGAACGGAACTGGAATGCCGTGCAGAGGCTGAGCAGCTGCAATCGTGGGCCTGCGTTCTGCCAAAATAAGCATCCTCTGCCCTGGTGCTGGGGATTCTGCTTCCCTGGAAGCGCAGGCAGCATCCAGGAGCGGAGCTTCACCCATCGGGAGTACAGGAAACGGGGAAAGAAGCGCACAGACAGCGGGAGCTGGGGAGGTTTGCTCAGCACGCAGCATCCCCCGGTTCCTGCGGCGTTGCTCCGAGCCCAGGCTGCGCAGCAGGGATGCAGGGCGACCCGCAGGCCGTGCCCTCGGCTGTGCAGCTCCAACCGGTGCGCAGCTCCGGGTGATGGGACGGAGCCCCCCCTGCAGCCCCGGCGCCCCATGCAGGCGGTGCAGGCAGCCAAGGCCGGCGCAGAGAGGCTGCCCTGGCAGGCTGCAGAACCCGAGCTCCAAATCCATAATTCCTCTGGCACCCCGTGGTTATTTGCGAGCTGCTGTGAGCAGATGGAGGAGTTGCAGATAAAGCCATCCGCAGCACGGGAGCCTTCCCTGCTCAGCGCCGCGTGGGCAGGGGGAGAAAACATAAAATAATAAGGGGGAAAAAGAAAACCAAGGCAGAAAAGGGAGAGGGAGAGAGAGAGAGGAAGGAGATGGCTGGCCATTCGTGCGGGCTGAGCTGCCACCTCGCACACCTCCATAGGGAGCACCGCAGCCGTGCGGGGTGACATTGGCACTGCCAGGCGGGGCCGAATGCTGATGGGAGCTGGCAGCACGTCGGTCCCGGAGGGGGAACGGAGGAGAGGAGCTGACGTCAGCCGTGGGAAGGACAGCAGCCCACTGGGCAGAGGCTGCGGGGTGCTGCTCGCACCACCTCCAAGGAGAGAATTAAGCTCTGCTTTGGAGATCGCAAAGTCGGAGCTGTGATGTGGTGCCCAGCGCCGTGGCAGAAGATACACAAACATCAGACGGGGCTGCGGTGCCAAGGCACGGCCCAGCAGCTCCCAGCAGCTCCCAGCAACTCCCGGCAGCTCCCAGCAAGGGCGCAGGGCTGCAGAGCACCAGCACACCATTCATCTCGCCGCTGGGCTCTGCTCCCACGCACAGCTCAGCCCTGCGCTGCCACGAGGCCCCTCCGCTCCCCCAGCTGCCCCGCACCGTGTGCTGCTCACACCACGGCTGCTCCCCCAGCGCGACGTGCAGCCCTGCAGAGCAAAAGCAAAAGCACTGAGGCAGCCCCAACCATCACCGACCGCAGCTCCCCGGCTGCTCGACACGAGATGGAGCCCGCAGCCATCGGGACGCAGAGCCCAGAGCTGCTCCTTCCCTGCCCTCCGTGCCCCAGCACGGGAGAGGGCTTGCTGGTTCAGAAGCTGGCGAGGCCAATTAATCTAATGAGGTTTTGCAGCCAGGGACCGTTGTCAGCCAGCAAAGGCACAGCGCCGCAGAGCACGCGGGGGGCTCTGGGAAGCCGAGGGATTTGGCACGGCGAAGCAAGCAGGCAAAGCACGGCGCTTTTGTTGCTCGCCATCCAGCAGCAAGAAGGGGCTGACAGCGAGCCCAGGAGGCGCACCTGAGCGCACAGGGACCTCGTGCAGCCGAGGCGGAGGCGGAACCCGAGGGCAGAGCGCAGCTCACGGCGCACGGAGCGAGGCTGCGGCTCCACGGCGCTGCTTCTGGATGGCGGCTCTGCCATGCTGAGCTCCCTGCCACGGGCTCCAGCAGCAGCATCTCAAAGGACAGCCCAGCCCCGCAGCGCAGGGCTCTCGCACGGCTCTGCAGGGCAGCAGGAGCGGCAGCTCAGCGCGCGCCGCCCCTGCGGGCGCTACAGGAGCGTCACGGCTCCCACAAGAACACACGAAGGCACCGATGGATAGAAAGGGTTTTTTTTATCGAGTTTGAGGTTTTAAAAATAAGGACCGTCGTGGTTTGTTGGCTTTGTTGGGTTGTTTGGTTTTTTTTTTTTCTTCCACGTCTACATTACAAAAAAAATAAAATAAAAATTGCAATCGGGATCTTCATCATCCAAGGGGTTGAAAGTGGCAGCAGGAAAGCCTGGCTTACACCAGCCGTGCCATCAGCATTTGCTCTGAGAGGAGAACAACCGAGCCCAGGGAGGCAGCGCTCTGCTCCTCAGCTGGTGCTTCTCTCTCTTTTTTTATCCTTTAAGCAGAGTTTCGGTGCTGAAACTCCTTTGGTCTGAAGTGAGAAACCCAATTCCCCCCCGGCGCCCTGAGAGCATCGGTCCAACGCCGCCCTGCTCTGCAGCGCCCCGGCCACACACAGCACAGTTCTTATAAATATATTTATGTCATATAGGAAAAATAAGGCACTTTGGAAGGGTTACAGCTCGCCTAAGACATTCTAAGTAGGAAGAGAAAGGAGTTAGTTTCTGAAATGGATTTAAATGAATGTTAATACGGTAATAAAACCCAGCGAATCCGCTTCCCCACTTCAAGGCTTTGTTTAAAGAAATCAAACAGGAGGGGAATCAGCAGCCCCGAAATGCAGCAGCACGGAGAGCTGAGCTGGGGCAGCAGCACCTGCCTGCGAGGGGCTCCAAAGCACAGCGCCGCGCCTGAGCTCACGGGCAGAAACGGCCCTTCCCTGAAACGACGCCGTGCGGCTCCGCATGGCACCTCGCAGCCCCTTCCCTCCACGCGGGCCGGCGCTCGGCTCCGATAAGGAGAGCAAAAAGCGGTGAAGGTCACCGGCTGCAGACGAGGCTCCAGGCTGAGGCCAGGCAGCGGGGACACAGCCAGCCCTGCGCGCCAAGGAGGGGCGCCGGGGGAGCGGCTGCCAGCAGCAGCAGCCGAGCACTGCGGGCAAAGGCAGCGGGAGAAACGTCTGAGCAGGGGAGGGGGGCAGCGGCCGCCCCAGCTCCGTGCAGACACCCATGGGGGCGGGCAGAGAGGGGAGGCCCGCAGCTGCCAGCTCTGCTTCTGGCCGTGCAGAACGCTCGAGGCTCTCCGCTCCGCCCGGCCCTGCAAAGATGAGACCTTTGCAAAGAAGCAAAGATGGCAGGAGGAAAGCGCGGGGCCTGCAGCACCGCACAGCTGCGCTGCTTCGCGAAGGTTGTTTTTGGCACCTCTCCTCCTCCCCTGCTGGGTTCAGAAATACGAGGCTCGCTCAGCGGCCCGGCGCTCTGCAGTTCTGCAGCTCTGCTCACAGACGGGCACCTCGCACCCGTTGCTTTGTTGATCTGCAATCCCTGCGCTCGGGATCCTGCAGTTCTGCCTCCCTGCAGTTCTGCCTCTCACCCCGGATCTGAAAGCGGCCGTGGGTAAAAGCAGGTTTGCACAGCCAGAGCTGCACCCCTCCTGCTGCCAGCAGGGCTCCAGAGCAGGCGAGGCATTGGAGCCCCGTGCTCCACCCGCACAGCATCCCTGTGCCACAGGCGTGGGGTGACCGCGTCCCCAGCGCCCCGAGGCACAGCCCTGCCCACACGCCGGGCTGTGAGGAGCGTGGCATTTCTCTGCATTTCACACGACACCAATAACTCGCTCCCCTTTCCCAACAGGGGGCCAAATCTACTTAAGGCAATTTAAAATTAACCCAGGTTTGGCATTTGTGAGCTCCGCGCTTCCCTGTGTGATAATGCTGTCAGCCTGGCTTAGCTCAGAGGTCTGTTTTCCCCAGGAACCTGTCTCCAAGAGAAGCCAGAGGAGGATGCTTACAGAAGGAGCAGAAAAACAAGAGGCAGCGATTCTCCTCCAGCCCCCCTCACCCAGCGTGCAGCGCTGAGCACTTTGCATTTCCAAGTCCCTCCGCTGCACGGCGGCTCGCTGGCACTCGAGGGGTTTCTTTCCCTCTTCCAGAACCTGCAATGAGCGCCGCTCAGATGTTCCCAGCCTGCTGGGATGCCTCGCTCTGTCCTCTGCATCCTGCTCTGCACAGAAATGTAATGGTGGAGAGCCTGGCCGATCTCTCCTGATTGTGCTCAGGGCTGAGCCGGATCTCAGCCTGACCCACAGCGCAGCACAGCCCCTCCTCCAGGCCCTCATCTGCTCTGGCACACATTAAAAATGCACCAACACACGCGAGAAATCAGTAAGAACTCGATGGCACAAACTGAAATCATCAATCAAACCCCTAAGAAAGGTTTTCAGCAACCCAGCAGCCTCCGGCTCGGCCTGGCGCCCCAGCTATCAGCAACACCATGAAACAAGGTGAGCTGGAGAGGGAACAACAGGCACAGGCTGGCAGAATACTTTACAATTAGAAAGGCAAACAGGTTGGAGATTTGGTCTTAATGGTCCCAGCCCACAGCAGCCTGAGCCACAAGGCTTTGGAATCGCTTTCTGAGACACTTGTGCTCAAATTAAAATACAACAAGCACATCTGTAGCACTGGGAGATTTGCTTATAGATTTCCAAGATATGCATATACTCTATGTAATATAAAACAGCAGTAACACCTAGGTCAGCTGGTTCAAGTTCTCCATTTTCTTCCCCTGCCTGTAGTGAGCAGCCTAGGAATCCGCAGGGTTAGCTGGGAGAAGAAATGTTCTTAAAAATTAACTAATCAACTACAGGAACAAAACACGGGGAACAACACGGGTTAGGTGTGATGGAACCAACGGGCAACTCAGCTCACACACACGAGGTGGTTTGAGGCACAGGACCCCCCCTAATCCTGAAGTGAAAGGGAGGAGGAAGCAAAAGTAACACCAGCAATTCCTGCAGCAATGCTCTCTGCAAAAGCGTGCTGGCTGCAGTAGAGAAGCAGCGATTCCAACTGGTCAAACGGGGCCTGGTGCTCAGAGCAGCCCTCCCTGCTGCTTCCCTGCTGTAGGCACTTCTGGGTTTTGCTTTGTTTCTTTCAGCACGAAGCGGAGCCGTCAGCTCTGCTCTCCCTGCAGCAGGAAGCCAAGCAGCCGTCCTGCTGCAGCCCTGCATCCCTTTGTGCAAGGCTCCCCTGTGGCAAAGCAGTCCTGGAGGTTGTTGAGGAAGGTAAAGGCAGCTTTAAAAAGGAACACACCCCTCCTCTCATTGCACCCGATGCACGCTGCAGCCCTACAGCCAGCAGTGCCCCCCTGCAGGGGTAAGTCTGGAAATACTGAGGAGGGTCAGAGGGGAAGGAATTGTGCCGAAAACTGATTATGTGACAGTGGGATGCAGCAGAAAACAGACATTTAAAGCCCGTTTTCTTGCAGCACTACCAGTATTCACTGGAAAGGAAGAGCCACTAGATCAACTGCCTGCTGTTGCAATGAGGAAACTAGCTGAAAACGTCCTTCATCTGAAAGGCCGCGCGGCCACAACAGGATCATCCATCTTTGCTTTAAAAATCCCTCAGGACGGAGGGGTTTTGTGTGCTCTGCCTGGTGGCATCGAGGATCTGGAGGTTTAGTTCTCTTAAATAAGCAACCGTTGCACTGCCTCCAGCCAAATCCCAACGCCTCCATCCTCACTGCCTGCGAGGAGACCTATTGGAAAGGCAGAGCACAAAGTCCTGCCAAAGCCCGGGGGGGAGGGAGAGGGGAGATATGCTGGTGGTTGTCTGAAAACCCTTGGCACATCTTTGGTTACGGGATGGAAAGGAAACGGCGGAAGGTTTGGCCACCTGGTTCTTTAAGAAGCCGTTAACCCAGGAGGGAAGGGAACCGAGGGACGGGGCCGTGGTTAATCCGACCACTCGTCCTCATCGAACTCTGAAGAGTCATCCTCAGAGTCGCTGTACTCCACGGCGATGCGGCGCGACAGGATGGTGGCCACGTCATTGCCCACAACGTCCCTCTTCTCCTGCTCCCGCTGCTCTTCCACCTTGCGGAGCTGGAAGCCTGTTGGGAAGAAGGCAACGGAGGGGATCGTTCAAAGGCTTTGGTCATGCTGAAATCCCCAAGGCGGCCGTCCCTTTGATGAAACCCTCTGAGCAAGACAGCCCCTACTCTGCCAGCAAGTATTGGACACGCTATGGAAGAACAGTGATGGTGAATGACAGCCAAGACAGGCTGGGTGGGCAGGTGGAATGGGAATTGAATGTTTCTGCGCTCCTCCGAAGGGTTACACCACTGTCATTCAGCCCACTTTGCAAACTTGGACCGCGGCAGATCTGGCACTGCCGTCTCCAAGGCGCAGGCAGAGGCACACAGCCACCGAGGCCATCATCTGGTTGGGCAGACAAGGAGACAGCAAGAAACCTCCAACAGTGGGGCAGCCGCAGCCCCGCTCGTGAGGCAGCTCCCCCAGCTCTCGCCCGGCACACCGTGGGTATCCCACAGGCTGTGGAGCAAGCAGGAGCTGAGACGCAATCTTACCTTGACGAATCGCCGAAAGCAAATCGCTCCTGGCATCGCTAACAGCGGGCAGGGATGACTTGGGCTTGGAGGAGGAGGTGTCTGAGGGTGGAGGCGGCGCCGGGGGCCCATCG
>NW_024884847.1:0-27089 GCF_019232065.1 Centrocercus urophasianus | reverse complement strand
CCCCCCGGCTGGGGCAGAGGAGGGGGCTGCACGCTGCTGTATTCGGCCGCTGGAGGGGGCGGCGGTGGAGGCGGGGCAGCAAAGTCGGGGTGAGGTGGGAAAGAGGGGGGAGAGGGTGGCGGTGGGGTGCCTGGGGATGGGGGGGGTGGAGGAGGGGTGCTGCCCATCATTGGTGGTGGTGGAGGCGGTGCTGGAGGGGGAGCAAAGCCCGGCCTGGCCCCGGCGGGGGATCCGATCGGAGGAGCTGGCGGTGGGTGGCTCGGGCTGACCAGGCTGGATCTTTTGGTCCCTCCAGAACCAGAACCTCTTTGGTTGTCTACAGGATAGCTGTTGCAAAAGGAGAGACAAATAAGGCCGTTAGCTTTGAGGTCAGACCGTACAGACTCCATGTTAATGAGAATCATGTGTGTCTGTTGCAGCCCAGACAAAAATCTGACTTCCAGCTTCAGCTGGTGTTTCCATGAGACCTCGCTCCTCGGGTTTTAGTTTTCTTGCAGGGTTTCTTCTGGCCACCACCACCAGAACAAAGGAGAGCTTCTGGGGGCTGGCAGCAACGCTATCATCTGTCCCATCTCCCAGGCTGACAAGAACACGAGCCATCTCACCTCCCTGCCAGAGGCCAGGCGTCACATCTGAGCTCAGAGAAGCCTCTTGGCTTAAGAGCTCCTGCAGCACTGCTAGCTGCTATCCCTCCATGCTGAGGTCAGACTTCTGACACGCCAAGCAGGGACATCTACTGTGATAAATGGCACAGGGGCTGGCGGGTCTGCCAGGAGAACATATGCTCTCAGCACCTGCTAGGAACAGATCTCTTCGCTGGATTCCGTGGCTCAGAGCTGGAGCGCAGCAACCACGTCTCACAGCTCCCCGTGGGGAACGAAGGGATGAGCACCCAGTGTGCTCTCAGGGAGAACACCGAGTTCCCATCCATGGGAGCTGTGCTGCAGCAGAGAGCAACGCTACCCAGAAGGGACTGCAGCATCCTACGTGCGTGTAAAGGAAGCCCCAAACTGACGACATCTTGCACTGCAAGGCAAAAGAGGTTTGGTCTGTTTGCCACAGAAATGTCACAGTTTTTGGCAGTGCACAAACGCTGATCTGTGACAGACCACTGGAGATCAAACCTCACTCCCAGGATTCTTTAAAAACAAACCACCAAAACAAAACCAGAGAGGAGATCTCTGTGGCTGGGCAGAGATCTAAGGAACTGCATAAGGCAGCTTAAGCTTCATCTGAAAGCTCATTTCTGCTCTGCCCTAGAGGAACATGCTGCAGAGTGGAGTGCTTGGTCTCTCTGACACATCAGAAGAGCCTTTTCTGCAGCACTGCTGCCTCTGGATAAGATGGAGACAAGCGAACGCAGTCCTGTCTATCAGACATACTGTTAGTGCCTTTAAGAGAAAACAAAAAGCTGCTCTCTCATTTCAATCCGTGTCTCAAGCCACTGCCGGACCATAGTTCTCATCTCTGGAGGTGACTGGAAGCCACCGTTTCATCCGATACAAAGCGGCCACACTGAACTTCTGCTGTGGAGGAGCCAGCTGCTGTGTTCCAGTCCTTCACATTTTATTACATCTCCATCTTCAGCGCCCACATCGTGCATTTGTCAGAAATCACAGGGCAAATGGCAATAGCAAAGAAAATCACGAGTGAAAGATGCTCGTCGCACTTTGCAAGTGCAAAGCTCTCTCAGGAGTGTAAACCTACACACACGGGAAGAACTGCACTGGAAAAGAGGGACAGATCCAAGCCGTGCCACGGAGCCAGGCCATTAAATGTGACCCTGCTCTTTTAGAAAGCAGAACAGCTCTGCTTGAGTCCTCCTCCAAATCCATTCTCCCCTCCTGCACACAGTGGCTGAGAAGCGCAGAGAGAGGCTCTGCTGCACCTCCCTCCAGACAGGAGGACGCTGCTTCCCATCCAGCGCCCGTCAGGAAGTTCTGCTGTGCCATCTCACGTCTCCTGTCATCCTTTTACACCACCTACTACTCCCTGGTGACAGAAGGGATCCCGTAGGCTTACCTAAATTCCACCGGGGGCGGAGGCAGGCTGTCATCTGGGAACGAAGGAGGTGGAGGCACAATAGAGTCAGTCTGCGGCGGCGGCGGGTAGCAGTTCACCTCCATGCTTTCATTGGAGCCAATGCTGCCGTTCTGATACACCATGTTAGAGGGGTACCTGAGAGAGGAAGGCAAGCACTGTGTTTAAAGAGTTCAAAGCGACGTCTCAAACTCATTTTCCCCCTCGCTCACGAGAGCATCGCCTCTCAGAAGGGCTGCAGCATCACAGCTGTGCGGCGGTGGCACCAGTAATATTAACCAAGTAGATGGATCAACCTGCAAGGCTCAGAAATTAGGTTTCCTGGCAGGAAGGCTTTTCCCAGCACAGCTGGACCTGCCTCGAGGTGGGACCTTATCAACCACCACAACAGGGCACAGGAAGCAAAACCTGAAAGCAACAGTTAAAAACAAGAAGCCTCTATTTCTCAAAGCATCCTATATGAAGGATCACGTGCGGTTTACTCTGTGTAATCCTTTTGCTGGATACCCTCCTGCTCGGTCACTGCTACCATGTATCAGAACATGATTATGTATTTTAGCCAGCAACAAGAAAACCAAAAATATTTTTGAAGTATTTGATGATAGAAAAAAATAAAAGGGTGCATTTTGAGCAAGCTGGCCTCGAAAGGCTCTGAGCTACACTGGGTGTCATCAGTGACAAAAAGAAGAGCTACTGAAAAGACATGGCATGCCATTAAAAGCAAGCATCCCAACTGAAGCACTGCTCAGTGCAGCTGTTCAGGTGTCAGTGGGCTCATCTCACCGTGGGGCGAGGTGCTGCAACTGCTCCTCAGAAGCATTCAAACGCATGCATGCACTGATGCCAGAAAACAGAGGAGCAGGGAAAGGTGCTGTTGCGCTGCTCGATTCCTCTGCTAGAAACCAAACCTGTCCTCCTATTAAACTAAGAGCAAGTTTTATTTTTAGCTGGAGAGTGTGATTTAAAGAGAGATTTTTCTTGTATGAAAGGAAGCTGCGAGGAGCAAGCAAGAGAGAGGTGCATTGTGGGGAATTCAGTCTGCTTCCAGCCTAGCTGGTGTCAAAAGTTAAATGAATTCCCAAGCCAAAAGCACTAAAGAGAGATCTGTAGCTTGGAACACTTGGATGGGAGCTGCCCCCGCTCCAACTTCAGGGCGTGAAGAGCCGCTTGTGAGATCCAACAGAGCCATCACTGCACCAGCAGGCGCCACCCTGCTCCTCAGCACCAGCCCCAGAGCTCGGGGTGACGGACAGGGCACCGCCAGGGCTGCGCAGCCACAGCCTCTGTTCCGTGCCCACGAGGCAGGCAGACGGAGCAGCCGTGCTGCTGAGGCTGTTCCTGCCACCTTGTTCAAGCCGTGTGGCTCCCTGATTTATTTAGCAAATTCTAAATCCGCAGATGGATTTACTTTGGAGAATCTGATTAGTGGCAGTATCGATCCGCACTGTGCAGCAGATCTGGAGAAGCTGCAGAGCAGGGTGAACTGCATTACAATCACCACCACCTGCCTGCTACCCCTTGCTGGGGAGCAGAGCGGAGCCCTGGACTTGCTTACCCAGCAGGACCGTGTTTGTCCTTTATCTCAACGAATTCTTGCCCCATTTTCAGTTTCTCCCACTCTTCTTTTCGGGTTTTGATTTTCCGTGGGTTCACGTTTCCTCGGTTCGGATTCTCCTTTTTCTCTTTCTACAGGAGGAAAGGAAAGGGAGGAGGAATCAAACAAAAGCCTTATTTTGCTTTAAACTCCCTGGGAACAGGAAGGGATGGGACAGACCTGCAGCAGTTTCAAGAAAGCACATTCTCTGAGAGGGCCAAGATTTGTCACTCATTTTCCCGACTGCTGAAAGCTCCAACGTCCTCCCAGACAAAGAAGATGGAGCAGAGAGAGCAGCAGAAGACACCACCCAGCTCCTCAGCATGACGTCAGGGCCACAGCCTGGCACCACCACCTCGGGGGCAGTGAGAGCTCCATTTCCCCTCATCAATTCTGCTCTTGGCCTGCGTGTCAAGGCTGCCAAAGCCCACCACCGCCTCGCTGGTGTTAATGCTTGGGGTGTGCAGCCTCGTTTTCTGTGTTCTGACTCGTCCTAGCTCCTTCCTTTGTCACTCTGACACGGAAAGAGCTGCATCTGTTTTGATATTTGGGACTTTGGCTGCTGGAAAGCTAAATGAAGCATGCTCAAACTGAGGCTTTTATGGCGTCGCTTTCAGCATTGGTTCAAATCCCCCAGTAACCAAATCAGGAGCTTCACCTAGTGCTTTCAGCCTACATGGCTTTGCTAAGCCTCCTGACGGCCGCTCATTGAACATCGTGGCCTCTTCTGGCACTGCTGAAGGTTTTCTCCTTTGTTTTTTTTTGACTCTTCCACAGCAGAATTTATTGCAGCACTGGCAAAGCGTGGCGCTGGGGCAGAGGGGCTGGCGCTGCTTCAACACCCAGCAGACCCCCGTGCAGCACCACAACACAGAGAAGACTGACACAGCCCTGCTCTGCTGCCTGCATCAGCGCTGTCTGAAGACAAATTAAACCCTTCTAACAACACAAAGAAGATGGCATTTGGAAAAACAGATTAAGGGTATCCTTGTTGTCTTCTTTTTAATTAACAGCGATGAGAGTAAAGCAGATCAAAACTTCTCTGAATTGATCCCCGAAGAGCTTAAGAGAGTAAACCTCAATTTTGGATAGCAACTTTGGAGCCCGCAGTTCATTAACGCTTCCCACCTCCTCTCCCACCCTGACGTGCTGCTGAAATGGCAGCCATCTCCCATTTCTCACCCTGTGCTTCCGCTTCTCTTTCATAATATCCTTGGTGTCCTGAAGCATTTTCTCTTTCCAAAGGTCAAAGAAATAGGAAGGATCCGTGTAGAATTTAAGTGCCTCCTTGCCATCGTCCCTAGAACGGGGAGGAGAAAACGCACACATCAAGAGGCCAAGTCATGCAATTGTTTGCAGCCCAAAGAAAATAAAAGCCACCAGCCCAGACAGCAGATTAAAAGTCTGCAATCAGAAGGTCAAACGCTCTGCTCTCGCCTCTGTCCTCCATCTAAAAACAGGCAGCAGACCCACAGCAGCCGCCGCTCGTCCCAGCACTCCCACCTGCCATCCCTTCCACCCTCACACAAACTCTGCATTTCAGCACCTGAAGAACTCGGCTGCTCTGAGCAACCACCAGGAGAGCAGCAGGTCTCTCACTCCAACTCCCACTTGTTTGTGTTGTATTTTTGGTGTGAAAAAATCTCCTCCAGCCCGGGAACCCTAAATCAGAGCGGCAGCGTCCTTGAAACTCGTGTGTGTGCACACTCACTCTCCTACTTTGCAGTGCAGCTGCGTCTGGCAGAAGACAGCTGCCTCCAGCTATCTGTAATTACTTTTTACCTGTTCAAAAGATATTTATGGATGTGGGCTCAGTCTCTGTGTTCCGACCCCCTTACTTCTGCCACGGACAAGATGAAATGGCACGACAGAACCGCTCGGGAGATGGGCTCACAAAGCCCACCTAGGTCACATCAGAGGTCTCAGGCCAGGCATGGGAGGCCATGGGAAGCATCTCCAGACCTACAGGAGCCTGCTGCACCCACCTGGGTGAGAGCCACACACAGATGGATGCTCTGCAGTTTGCACTGCGGCTTTCTGGAAAGAAGCCACGGGGCTACAGTGAAGCACAAGAAAAATGCATCATCTGCACAACACCTAGCATGTTTATGCAGTGCAAGCCAAGCCTTGCCCCAAGGCAGTCACAAAAGTGACAGCAGGTAACCAAACGTATAATTCTCTAGCTATGCTCATTTGTACAGCCTCAAAAGCAAAGTTTCATGTAATCCAAAGGACGGAGATTTCCCGGCGGATCTCCAAATCTATTTCCAATTAAAGACGGCTACTTCAATACAGCAGGAGATGGGAAATGACCTCAGATGTTTGGGAGGAAGAAGCTTCCTCTGTCAGGGAACAAACGCCTACGGAGGTGCCGTGGTGTTACCTGTAAGGGGAAAGAATGTTGAGAGGTGGAGGAGTATTGCAGGTCCCATAGGTTTCAAGGACAGGCACCGGCAGAGAATCTCTGTCGAAGAGCTTCTGGTCCTGAGTAGTGGAGCTTTTGAAGGCCTTCCTGGTGTTAATGCCCTGCAGGGAGACTGTAAGAAAGAGAAAAGAGCAAGTGAAGAGCAGCTTGACCCAGGCCAACGGCACTGAGGATCAAGCAGCAACCATCTGACTTCAGCTGGAGTTGTTGGCGTGCTTAGCGCTCCTTCAGCTCAGGTTCTTTCCCCACAGATCTCTTGGGAAGCCCAGCAAGGCTCAGGCCGTGCTGTGACAAGATCTGCTGCTGTACAGACGTGGCTTGAGAGCTGCTGAGTGTTTTCAAACCCCTGCAACCAAGACTTGGGAAATCTATGGTACCCAAGTGCTGCAGGACGAGCTGCCACACAGATCTGCTAACAAGCAAATCTCTCCTCGGCCAGACGGACGCCCACGTGGCAGCACCGGGCCTTTTTGGGAGGAGTGGAACAGTCCCCCTCAGTCCAAGGGAAGACATTCGAACACCAGTCACAGCACCAGGCTCACCGTGGGGCCACGAATCAGCCACGCTCAGAGAGAACCTTTACAAAGCTCTGTCTGCAGGGACTGTGCTGCACTGCATTACCTTCCTCCTCTTTGGGATCCAGCTGAGTGACTTTGACTTGCAAGCGGTCAACTCTCTCGACAAGAACGCTCACCCGGGAGGCGAAAGTGTTGGCTTGAGTAAACAGCTCTCCAAATATGTCTTCTGCAAATTTACCTGCAATGTTAAAGCGACCACGTTACCCTCACGAGCCGCACCAAACCACGTGCAAACATGATCGCCCACTTTGTTTTCCTGCAGAAAGAAAGAAGGATGAACCGCACTTCTTTTTGAGTCTGCCAGGGTTGGGTGCAACATCCAGGAGGACAACGCTCCCTTCCACCAAAACCTGGCATTTCTGGGGGATCTTCAGGCCACGAAGAAACAACTGAGACATACTTTCAAGTCAGTGTTAAAGTAATGAAAAAGAGGGCTGACAACGTAACAGTGGTCTGAATCCGGATGGGTCTGCAGGTCCTTTAAGATTCACTGCTGTTCTGTTTATTAGACAAGACAACACAGACTTTTATTGCTCTGGAGAAGCTCAAAGGCTCCTGGTCTCCAGCAGGCCTGCCTCCAGGGTAACTGGCACATATTTACAAGCTCAAAGAGCTCTGGAAGCAGAGAGCAGACCCAGTCCTTGATCCTAAAGCCTGAGCTATAACCACAGACAAAAGCACTGACCCTTTTGTTCCTTCAGGTGGCAGTGTCTGAAAAATTGATGCATTCACGTTTATTCTAAATCAAAACCAAAAGGGAACTTCTCCAACAGGAATGTTCTCTCTGTAACAGCTTGGGCTGCCCAGTGGGCTGTGATGACAAACATCATCCATCGTCTGGATGGTGAGAGCGCCTTGGGGCTTGGATCAGAAGCTTGCTGCACCACTTACAAGCCTAACAAAAAGAAGTCCCCTGTCCTTAAGAGTTTAAAATCTACATATACAAGGAGAGGTGACCACAGGTGGACAGAGATGGGTGAACTGAAAGAAAAAGAAGCTAAAAGGAGCATCATCCTTAAAGCTCCGCTCTCCAGCATTACCTCAAAGTGGGCAGACCCCAAATAACCAGGCAGAGGACAGCACTGACGGGAACAGACGGGGCACTGACAGCAGCCAGGCCCACCGAGTTTCCACTGATGGGAAACATTTCCAGCCACGGCTGCTGAGCACGAGGCTGCTCCCAACCAGCCGTCTGGTTCTGCGAGCGCAGCGTCGTATGGTCAGCAGTTTGTTCTGGAATCTGTTACTCCCAGAGATCCTCTCCGACATTCAGGAAAGGATAAGCAGTGAGAAGCCAGACGTTACCAGCAATGTTGGACAACGTGGCTGGCTGCAAGGAGTCACGCAGGAAAGATCCCCTCCTATGAAGCACGGCAATGGCAGCCACCAGTGCCTGCGCAAACCCTCCCAGCAGGGCTGAGCTGACACCCATACTGGAGGTTGCTCCTTCCTCCCCCCGTTATCAGTGACTCGCTCACAATGCCACGCAGTTCTCCTTACGCCGCCAAGCACGGAGAACAAGGCAGGTTAAAAATCAACCTCCTCCACCCCTCCTGGTGGCAGTGCCAGCTTCAAGTGCCTGCAGAAGGCAAATGCTGGATGTGAACTTCAGCTGACCTCCTCCCTCGGCTCTCCTGGACAGCACTGACTCCACATATGCTCTGCTAACAAGCCCAGCTCTCCCCAATCTCCTGGGGAGGACTGCAGCCCTGGAGACCCAAGGGTGGATAGCTCTGACTGCAGCCAGGTGCCACGAGGCACGCTGTGCTCACCACCAGCACCAGCCCTCCTGTTTGACCAAAGGAAGTGAACACTTATCTCCGGGATAATTTGTTGCCCCTCCCAGCAATAGCTCATAAAGTTGTAATTCGGTTCTGTGTTAAGGAGAACAGAGAATCATTTCCAAATTTCACAAGGAACTCCAACCAGTAGAAGGGAAGATACCAAGTCTTTGGTTGCAGCGCTGAGTGGCACATCAAGCATAAAATAACACAAAGAGCATCGCACGTGGTGTCCTTAACTCTGCCAGGAGCAGGGATGGTCTGTGCTCCCTCACCTGTGTGAGTGCAGCAGTCCTGAGTCAACATTCAGGATCTTGCGTGCGCCTTGGTGCTCCACGTGCAGTTTCAGATGGGGTAAGGCAGAGATTAATTTTTGGTTTAGTTACTTTGACTGTCGCCAACTCACCATCAGAATTACCTTTGTCATGCACTGGCAGGAAGACAGACAGTGTGATTCAATAGGCCTCTCCACCTTTAGCTCGTGGATTCTATAGCACTGCCAGCTTACACAGAGAGCTACCAGCTGTGATAGTAACGAAGGGTAAACTCACTGGAATATGAAAGTTTGACAAGATTTATGTTTGCATCTTTGTAAAGAGACTGTGGTGCACTAGGCATGGCTGATTATTCACTTGACAGAGCTGTCACAGCCTACTGAACCTGCTTCGCATTCCTGCAACGCTCAGCGTGCGAAGTAGGAGTGGATTTCTTCCTCCAGAGTAAGAGAGGTAAAGGAGGGAGGCAGCAGTTTGGTCACCTGGGTGTGAGTGCTCTGCAGCAGCGAGTCTAAATAGCTTCATTTACAACACTGCTGACCCCAGGGATGCGGATAAGGGATGGTGCTCATCATCCCCCCTGCATGCCCTGCTCCCCCTCATGCAGGGAGGCACGCAGGGTCAGCTGGAGCCATCTCTCCTCCAGGTACCCGGCTGCACCACGCAGGCGTCCCAGGGCACCTTCCAGGAAAGGAGCCCAGCTGCAAGTTGGCTCCCTGTGCTTTGCTGCCTCCGCTGAGGCAGACACAGAGAAGCTTTGAATATCTGAGCTGTGCAAAGACAGCCTAAATCTGCAGGATCTCACCGGGGCTCTGTCACACCAACCCGCCGCATGCCTTTGGACTGGGATTAGCTTTCTGTGCAGCTGAGATCTGCACAGCTTTACTGCCTCCTTCCTCCTCATTTCACATGCACGAGATGGATTTTCCTCGCATTCCACAACCCTCTTGGCTACCAGACCCACCAAATTACCAACAAGGTGAGCGGATGCACAGGTCCTGCCATTGCAGTGACATTTCCACAGCCCAAAACAGAACGTGGCACCGACTGGCAGCCATCACAGGCCCCGATTTCAGTGGCAGCCACGGTTTTCACTGCTGGAAAGAGGCTGTAGCTGAGGTTCCTGCCACATTAGGCAAGGAGCTTACTTTGCAGAGCAAGCAGAAGCGCTCGCAGACACCACCGCTAAGCTCAACAATATATTAGTTTGATTCTCAAAGACTTGCTTCAAGGGTAAAGGTGGCTAATCAGAAGCCAGAGCATTTCAAGGCAGTACGGAGCCATCCCACAGAGACCACAATTAACTCTTCTCTCCTCCCATGGCACGCAGGCCCACGTTTTCCCCCGGCCTTTCCAAGGCTATGGGGCAGCCCACCGGAGAGCTGAGCTTGGTGCTGCCATCTGAATGAGCAGCCCTGAGCCCCCAGTGCTCCAAAGGCAATGCCTGGGGACTTTGGGTCTTGCAAGGTAGCAAACAGCAGGGGCAAACAGGCTGCTTCTGCACGGGCACTTTAATTATCTTTCATTAAAAAGAAGACTACTTACACGCCACAGCTTCGGCGCAGTCAAGCTCCATTTAGTAGCGCACGCAATTAGAGGCACATTCTCTGACACAAGATCCTGGCTGCTCTGAGAGCCTCCCATTTTACAAGCCTGAGTTGTGCTCCATCCTTCCATCTGCAGCTTCGCCGCAGCCTCGCACACACGCACGCACACACATGCGCACACCCCCTCCCCGGTTTCTCCTAGATGGGGAAGGCAGTGGGACCAGGGATATGAAATTAGCATCGGATTTCGTTAGGAAAACATTTTAGCATTACCCGGGGAAGGCAGATGGGGGAGAAATAGGAACACAAGAGTAGAAAGGGAGCTAAATAAAGAGCACTAGCGACTCCTGAGGGCAACGCGCAGGCTCGCCATGGTACTCACTCAGGCTGCCCAGCTGTCGAATGACATTTGCCAGGGTGATGTTGGTCATGCATTCCAGCTCGCTTCGAACGCTAGGCAACGTCTGACGGCACAGGTGCCTTGGCTCAATGTTCCTCGTTACTAACGGCATGGTGGACCTGCTTCAGGCACTGTTCTGAAAGATGAAAAACAACCCAAAAAAGAAACAGGAAAGGATTACTCAACCGCAAATTCCAGGCACACCAGAGCCATGGTGTTCGTTTTTCCTGCTCTCAAATGGCTTTATTTATAAGCCTCCTTTCCCCCCCCCCCTTTTCCCCGACCTTATAATACTGGCTCTTCAGAAATAAAGATCCCGCTGTTCTGTGACTCGCAGTGACAGCAAAGTCCCACCGGCTCAGGTATGGAGGCAGCGATGGAAAACTACACAGCTTCGCCCCCACGCGAGGTGCTGCCCGCGTCGCCGCTGCTCCCTTCCTACCCATCCGCAGCCTCCTGCCTTCCCCGCTCACACACAGCATCTCGGCGAGCCTCAAAACCCTTCTTCAGGAATTTGTTAAACCCGAGAGCGATGGCTTTGCTTCGACCAGAGGACGAGGGCAGGAGATGGGGGGGAACAACGCGCAGCTCCTCCCGCGGCGGCACGGCGCGGCTCTGCCGAACAACAGGAAGCGCTCGCAGCTGACCAGGAAACTTTCTGCTGACTGTTCTCCATCCTGCAGGCTGCACCCAACGGCCCTCAGGAAATCCCCCAGGGCTGAGGTTTACACGGGCCATTGTTTTTTGTGCTGGGGCCGTTTAATGGTAAGGGAGCCCAAAGCGGGACAAAGAGCTTTCAGGCGCAGGTCAGCCCTTCCAAGGGACAAAACTCTCCTCTGCCAACAGGCTGAAGAGTCCAAGCAGCAAACATCCCCCCTTCAATGCCCGCCCCTGAGATGGAGGGGTGCCTTGCTAAGCAGAGCTCGGAGCAAGCGGTGCCACAGGCCTGAAATCTTCAAACCTCAGAGAAAGCAAATACAGCCCAACTTTGTGATTAATTTAGAAGGGGAAAGAATCACTTTTCTAGGTCAGCTGAGGAGCAGCCCAAGAGAAGCAGCCAGCTCCCATGTGATAGGCATGCTGATCTGCCCGGGCTGGGTGTAAAAATAAAACAGGAAGCTAACAGCTTGGGGAACATGGCTTCCTGTCACCAACAGCAAAACCCAAGAACCATAAAAAATCAGCTGTTTGCTCTTGACTTTGAGCCACCCTTTGATAGTCTCTGTGGCAGCTGGCAGCTTATCTTTGAGGTCCAGGAGTCCTTCCTGGATGCTTTTCTATCAGGGTGTTAAGAGGAAGAAGTGGGCATTATCCCTCCTAATTACCTCACAAGCCAGATTTTGAATTGCTAAATGTGACCCATTAAGGCAGAGGAGTTGGAGTGCTGCAGCGCAGGGCTATCTCCTGGACAAGCAGATGGAGGATGCCATTTTGAGCCAGGGACGGCGTGCGCACAGCCCTGCACCAGGGACAGGGCCCCAAAAGCATAAACCTGGGGGCAGAAGGGAGCAGGGTTTGCCTCCAGGTAAATAAAAGCTGTGCTTCTCCAAGGACTGAGGTCTGCGCTGCTCTTTGCTGTGTCCAAGCGCTGCAGCAGCCGCTGTAACTGCTGAGATATTTAAAGAACAGGGTGAACCAAGGAAGGACTCTGACCTTCGCTTCCAAACACCCCGTGTTTTATTGATTACAGCCCAAGCCCTGCAATCTTTTGCCAGCTTTAGCGCTTTAAGCCAGACAAACTTTCCCAGCTCCCCCCAGACTGCGGTCTGCAGCTCTCATAAACAAGGCAGCATTTGCAGGCTGCCTGCATCGAGCTTCTCCCTCGTGCTCCCCAGGGCTCGGTGGGATCTGCAGAGCTGGGACAGACACCGAGCCTGGGCTGCAAGGGAGAGAGATGCGAGCGTGCATATGGAATAAAGGGCAATAAAACAAACCAGCACCAACAAAAACCACCCACAAAAGATGATAGCTGTGCTGGGTCAGAGAGAAGCGCTCCTCTCTGCATGTTATATAAAGAAGAGGGCAGAAATGCAGAGCAACACCCCCAAACACCCCAGCAGAAAGACCAGCCTCAAGGACGCCCATAGCTACACCCTGTCTATTCACTCCCTACCCCCAAAGTGTTTGGTTTCAAAGCCTGTTCTGCAACTAAAGGCAAAGAGTAGCGGTGCAAATCGCCTCTTTACAACTGCACTGCACAACTACAGCACGAATCTGCACCAGTGCAAGACAGCCAGCAGCGATAAGGGCTAAGAAAAACACTCCCTTTATAGCCTGGCTCATCCTGGCAGCCACCCCCACCCTCCCAGCACAGCCTGCCACACTCCACTGCAGAATCAGGAGTTTCGCCCTTGTGATGGCTCCGACAGCACAGCAGTGCTGCTTCTTCCCAAGGCAACGGGGCCGGCCCTGCTGCCCCCAACCCCAGCCAGGAGCTGGCAAGCAGCAGTGAGACGTGAAGGCATTAACCCTGCAGAGCACTGGAGATGAGGAGGCAGGAAGGACGGGATGGCAGCAGGCAGACAGCCCTGTGCTCCCGCAGCAGCGCTGGGACGAGGCACTGAAAGCAACGCTCCACCTCCCCTCAGCTTTGAGATTTCAGGTGTTTTCACAGCATGGAGAGAGGAAAGCTGGGACCTGCAGAGCCCAGCAATAAGAGCAGTGCCCCCGCAAGAAGGAGCTTCCCTGGAGGACCTCCTTTTTCCCCATCCCCTTTGGTGGGAAGGGATGGAGATAACAGCTAATGGGCTCCTGTAAAACCTTCATGCCTCATGAGTAGGTGGGACAAAGATTAATAGTCTGGATTGGAAAATAAGTGGTGTGTTTTGAAAGCAGCAGCCGGGAGGGGCAGGAAATAAAGCGTGGAGAAGGGAGAACGTCTGAGAGCAGAGGGAGAAGGAGGAAGCAAAATGCTGGAGACAGCACGAGGTGAGCAGCGGGGGGCAGGGGAGGGACGCAGAAACGAAACAAGGAAGGGACAGACAGAAAAAAAGCTTTCCAGGAGGTTCTTGCTTTTATTCTTTAAGAGAGTCATTAAGAAACTGATTGACAGCACGCTACCAGCAAGGGCCATCCAGAGCTGCTTTCCTTTCCATAGTCAGGGCATGACAGCACAGCAGTTTTCCACCCCAGCTAGCCAGAGTGGTCATCAGGCATTAGTCGCTGTCACGTAACCACAGCAGACCATATATTATAACTAAATCCTGCCATTCAGAAGCAAGTTAAATGAATTGTGAGGCCAAAAATAAAATTAAAAAAAAAAAAAAAAGCCAACCCTTATCTTTTGGGCAAAGAGAAGCATTTCCACTTGCTCGTTAATCTGAAGATCTGACTTGCTGTAATGCCAGTTTGGGGTGCATGCGCTGCAGGGGGCACAGAGCACCTCCCCAACCTTGCTGCAAGCAGGGAGGACACAGAGTATGGTAAAAGCAAAGTGCCTCTATGAAACTTGACTGTCTGCAACAGATTTGTAACGAATACGGAGGAAAAAAAGCAAGGCATCAAACTGAAAGCAGCTCGAGCTGTGAGTGAGGAAGCGGGGCGTTCTTTGCCGGTTGGAGAGTGGAAGGGAATCGCGGCTCCTGTGCCAACCCCACCAACGTCGTGGCATGCAGAGATGCTCAGGACAGCCGTCCTGCTACCTGCCGTGCTGCACACCTTCTCAGGAACAAGGAGGAAGGGTTTGCCTCAAGTGAACCAATGTTTTTCTCTCCCTCTCTTGCAGCAGAACATCCCTACCTGCTCCAGGCAAGCATTTCTTCTCCAGTCTCTGAGCCACGGCCTGAATCACAGAAGGCTCCAAGCTTTGTTATGACAGCAGTGACTAAAAGCCGAGGCACCCAGAGCCCAGCTTTCCCCATGGCCTCCCCCCGTGTCCAGCAGGGCGCTGCCAGCATTCCTCATCCTTTCCCCTCTCCCCCAAAGCGCTTACACACACATTGCTGAGCGCCGCTCACAGCCCTAAGCCAGCCCGGAAAGTTTGCTGAGCACGACAAAAGCTGTGCAAGGCAAGAACCCCATCCTACATTCCTAGCAATCCTCCAGCCACAACCGGCACCTCGCCATCCTTCCCTCAGCACCTGTGCTGCACTGCATGCACCAAGCCTCAGACTCTTCGCTCTGCTGCAGGAAAGCGGGCTGTGCGCACGCTGCTGCCCATCCGAGTCCCTGCACCCAGCACAGCATGCAGGAACGCCTCGCTCACCACATTTTAACACCTCACACCCCACATTTTAAGTGCATTCTGACTGTGGCAGTCATTCCTGCAAACACTTTTGGGTGCTGGGGAACAAGGGTGGCCAAGCACGGGCCGGGAAAGGGAAAACAAGACCACAGCGTGCAGCTTTTGCTTCTCCTAATGCAGCACTTTGAGGGAAGCACAAGGTACATTTAAGACAAGCACGCTGCTGTAGGGTTTCTCATTGACTGCTCTCCCCAGGAGCTCTGCTGTAGCGGATCACACAGGAATCCTGGTTCTGGATTAGAATCAAGCACAATTGGTTTGCTTCACACACGAGCCGCCGCTCTATAGAGCCCTCACACAAAGCCACGTCTTATTGACTATTTTTAATAAAGAGGGCTGGCACAGCCAAATTGGAGCATTGTTACGAACAATAAAGGAGACAGACTTTGATTACAAGTATTGGGGAGCAATGCAGGGATGTTTTAGGATTGAGCATTAGCTTTCCAACGCGAGTTCTGTCAACTGAAAACAGCAACTCGGAGCAAATAGTCCTTAACAAGCAGTTTGGAGACGAGCAGAAAACAGCACTGCACAGCAAGAGAGGAGCTGCTTTCTGCATCTAGCACAGGCAGCACAGCAGTGCGGGGAAGGCAGGCAGGGCTGCAAGGTGAGATGTGTGTGCAGTGCACACAAAGAGCTGTAAATAACAGCCCAGCTCGACACGGAGACCTGGCAAGGTTCTTCTCGCCGGTATCTGACCGGCCAGCATAGCATTAGTGGGAGTCACCTGGGTAATTCCCTGCTCAATGTGACACACCACCTCTCAGATCAGGGACCATCTGCAAATAAATCTGGACCCCGGCAGTGAGATCATCTGTCACAGTGTCTGGTGCGGCACAAAGCACCCAGGGAGGACAGAACCCATTTTTAGGGAAGGGGAGGAAGATGGAGCTCGATGTTTTGGGTCCGTGGGGGTGAGCAGCCACCGTGCACACAGCAGGGCTCACAACACCACAGCCAGGACACGAGCAGGCAGCGAGGGCAAGCATAGCAAGAGCCTTGGAGAGAGCCTTCCGGAGTGCCATGGGGGGACGAGCTGCAGCAGCAGGCTTGGGAATGAGGGAGGAAGGAGATAATCAGATCTGAAATTCCCATCAGTATGAAATGAGACTTAACTCAGGAGCTTGCCAACGCAGACTGACTGTTCTTTCTAATGTCTGTGACAACTCTGCCTCAAATTTCAAGCTTCTCTCAGCAGTAACTACTCCCCCATGCAGCTGTAATGGCCAGAAAGAGACTGGCTTTTATGTAACCCCAAAAGGCGAGCAGAAAGGGAAGCAGCAGCCACACACACATGGAGAACTGGGGTGGGGGGGGGGGGAAAATCAGCAGCAGGCTCTGCTGAGTGCTCAGGGCGATATCCAAGCTCACAATGCAGCCACACAGAAGTGGGATGCAGCAATCAGAAACGCTACGCTTCCACACTCAGAGAGAGACCCAGCAATCAGTGCTGCATCCGAGCAATAGGGAGCAAAATTATAGAGCAAACTGCCATGCGATGCCACAAACTCCATCCTGCCAGCTGTAACAAGGATTCATTCCCAAAAACGCGTCACGGGCTCATCTGTCATTAAGGGCCCAGCCTGCCAGCAGCTGAGCAGCAGTCAGCAGTGAAGGGCAGCTGCAGGGCTGCTTCCTCTCACAGTGGTCTATTCTCCCCGTGAGCCGCAGGGGAGACGCACAGTAAATCCCCACCACCTCCTACCACTGCAGCGTGCTGCTTCCTCAGCCCCAGCACACACAGCTTTCCCAAAGCAGGTCCTACCCAAAGCACAGAACCCCCAAAGCACCCTCCATGCGTTACCACCCCACCTCAACAACCCCAGGGTGCAGTGCAGCAGCCTTACCGAAGAGCCATGCAGGCAAACAGCCCGGGGCAGGAGCAGCACTGCACTCTGCCAGGGCTACGTTCTGACATCGGGAAGCATCAGCTCTGCTCTCAGAGTAACAGCATTGTACAGCATGCCATGGGGCAGCAAACAGCCACGCTGCTTTGTTGGAAAGGGGCTCGCTGGGTGCTGCTGCTCCTGGGGAACACAGCCACCCCCCACCCCCCTGCCAGGCCTCTGCCTGGCTGCAAGCAGAGCCAGCTGGCTGACCTCGACATTTTTCACTCCTGAAACCAAGCTGTTGCCCTCGTGGATGCTTTCATTCATTTAGCTGACCAAGGCTTTAAACAAAGAGGGTCACCCAGCGCTCCTATGGGGCACGGGCAGAACGAACGCATCGAAATGGAACTCCAGGAGAGATGAGCCAAGAGAAAAGCAGCTCGTGCAATTAAAGAGAGCCGTCAGAGGTTTCATTCTCAGAATACGGAACTATTGATTCAACAGGAATTAAAGCTCAGAAGCAGAGAGGTTTCAAGGTCTTTGCTGTGAGGAGACACGTCAGCAGGGACACCGGGCTCCTCCAGCGCGCGCTGCTCCGGCCTCGCTGCCTCCTAGGAACCAGGAGCAGCAAAAGGAGCAGAGCACTCCCCATTAAACCTAGGAGTGATTCTGGCAAGGACACGAAGCCAGCGGCACCACGGCCTCCATCAACAGGTGGCTTCGGTGTGCTCAGAGCCACAGGAGCCCCTCTGCGGCTCTCACTCAGCCCAGGAGCACAACTGCAAACACCACATGCATTTCAGCCTTCCTCCTCAGCTGATGAGCCCCATCTCAGCCCCCACTCCTTTAACACACGCTCAACTCATTGGATTAATGGAGGAGGGTAGGAACAACCCGGTTCCAAGTGTTTTCCATACAGCTCAACTGCTCTTTCAGTTTCCACTCACGCCTGGATAATTATATCACAGCTCCGAGTGCCCCCACCCTTCTGCTGCACTTGGGGAATACTGCAAAGATAAGTCTTTTCTTAATTATTAAATGTAAATAGCTCATTAAATATAATCCAATTACTTTAATTGTAAGAAAAAGGAAGTAATTACAATATGTACATGCATTCTTGCCTGAACATTTTTGAATATCTTAAACGAATCTTTGCAGCATTAATATTTTAAGTTAACCTTTGACACGAGCAAAAATAAAGAGAGAGGCCCAGATGTTCTGCAGGAGCGTTGTGTGTGTGCTGGGATTCCTGTCACAAGAAACCGAACTGAAACAACAGGACAGCCTGGAGCATCTGAACTGAAACGGTTTGCAAAGGGCACCTTAATGAAGTCACAATTAACACGTGAGGTTTTTCGGCTGCAGGAGGCAGAAGCGCTGTGTGATGCTGCATTCGGAGCCCTCATGGGGTTTTTTTGGGTGTCAGGAATTGAGAGATGGAGAAAGGAGATGGATGGAGGGCAACGCATGCATCCATGCTGGGCAGACGAGCCCCCAGCCCAGCGACCCCAAGCCCCGATCCTGGGGTTCTGCTTCCCCATTCCAACAGCTGCTCCAGCAGCGCAGGGATGGATCTGCACGCTGGGCACACTGGATGTGGTGATGGCCTCCTGCGTAACCCCGTGGGACAGCCTGAAAAACTGCTTCCATGTCGTGTTCTGAGCCCAGCAGTGACCTCACCTCAGGTAACCTGCACCATCCTGGGCTCTGCCTCACCCCCAAACCACTGCAGAGAGTTTGAAGCCTTCATCCAGCTGATCTTTGCGGCAGAGATGAGGCTGCTTTAGGGATGCTAAAGATGCGAGTCTTTCTATCAAAGCTGTGTGATAAGCTGCTTTATGGAAACCTCCCACCGAAGGCAGAGCCTACAAGTAACCCTGATACAACACTCCTCCTCACCAGCAACCCAAGGGCCATGCCGTGCATGCTGCGTGCCTCCAGCTCCACCTGGAAGGGGAAGTGGCCGCTACAGAAGGTAAAGGTTGGACACAAGCAGCATTCAGAGCCACACGCCTTCCTCCAGCACACCATTGGCTCAGCAGCTGTTGCCATTCAAAGAAGCAGGATCTGGGTGTGTGCACCGTTCTTTCTTTTTGTGCCTGGTTTTGTTGGGCTTTTTTTGCAGCTGCAAGGCCAAACCCACAAGCTACACATGAACAAAAACAGGGTGCCTGAAAGGGAACTCCTCCTGCTCCGGCAAGCACTCAGCGCGCTGTGCTGGGCTAAGGGGTGGTCGGGGAACTTTCACCCATCCATTCAGCCAGGGCTGCCGTTCCCCCTCCCTCTCAATTAAATCCTATTTTTTGCACTCCATGCATGAAGCACGGCCACGCCAATACATCAGATATTGTGGCTGATAGCCTTCTCTGAATGCCACTTCAAGCCCTCCAGCACGGAGCCGCCTGAAAGCAAAGCATCATTCATTCTTTGAGCAGCAGAAAAAGACTTTCGCCGCGCGGAGTTGAAGCGAGGCTCTCAGAAAGAAGGAAAGGGCATCCAGTGAAAGAGGAAACGAGAAATTAAAACCACATTCAATCTTATTAGCGGTAATACAAGAGGTCAACAGAGTGCTCTGCAAAACCGTGCAGCGTGAGAGCAGATTTAGGCAGAGCTCACTCCCATGCAGTGATACCAACCAGCCTGGCTGCTGCACGGGGAAGCAAAGGCTGTGAGCAGCTCTTGCACGGAGCCAGATGGAAGGGCGAGGGCTGGAGGCATTACCTCATGTATGCTAACAGCACTGGGCTGGGAGGAACCTTCCCCCTCCTCCTCCTCCATCTGAAACGTTTTCTCTCTCTCGGGATTTCCAGCATCTTATAAGCGAAGCCTCTTTGAAGCACCGCAAAGTGGCGTTGCTCATCACTGAGGTAATGATAGTAAATAAGCTCCAGTATTTTGTTGAGCCTTTTCCTTCTGCTTTACAAACAAAAGGTCAGAGTCATTAGCCCAGTTTGATGAGGAGGAATGGGAGCTGGCAACGTCGCTCCGGAACATCACAGGAAATATCAGCAGCAAACAGGAAACAGAACCGACACTGAGAGCCACTCCGGCATCGGGGGACATGGAGCAGAGCAGGGCCAAACCACAAGGTGAGCGCAGAGCAGCCGTCCTCCCCACTGAGCTCCTCCATCCGAAGAGGAACGCCGCCATTCAGATCCACGTGTGGCAAGAAGAAGGTCTGTGCTTCCTATGGGAACCGGCCAAACGAACCAGCACCGTGCACACGAAATGAGCGCCTCCCGTCAGGAAGGTCCTCTGACTGCAGACAACGCAGGGGAAGAGCTCAGCTCTTACTGAGGACTTCCCAGCAGAAACCAAAGTGATCAGCCCACGCTTCAGCTTTGGTGGAGTACGAAGGAATCATCGTTAGCACAGCGACCTGCGTGCTGTCCCTCCCACCCTGCAGCACACCTTACCATGCAGAACCGAAACCTCCCAGCCTGCAGCCATCTCAGAGCCGCAGTGATGGAGCAGCAGCAGCCGCCTGCCATGTAGAAACTAAGCCTTAAGAACAGCTGCCAAGCTGTGCCACCTCGCAGGCAGCTCCCATTCTACTCTCCAGGGCCACAGAATCACAGGGTTGGAAGGGATCTCAAGGATCACGGAGCTCCAACCCCCTGCCACACGCAGGGCCACCAACCTCCACATTTAATACCTGCCCAGGGCTCCATCCAAGCTGGCCTTGACCACCTCCAGGGATGGACGGGGCATCACAGCCTCTCTGGGCAGCTGTTCCAGCACCTCACCACTCTCATAGCAAAGAACTCCACCACAGCATCCCACAAAGCCCCAACTTCTCCCACATGCAGGTCCAGGGCTCAGCACGCAGCGAATGCTCTGCACCGCCTCATCGGAACACTGAGCTTGAGGGCTGGGAAGGGACTGCTGGGAGGAGAAAATCCTGCTGCCCTTCGGCCAGAAAAGCAAACCATGCCTGAACCAGGACCAGGCCTCATTCCAGCCCCGTGCAGAAGCTCCTGCTCACGTTGTGCCCTTTGCAGTGAAGCCTCCCATCCACACAGAGGAAACGCACGGCGCCCTGATTGCACAGGGTTGCAGAAATACAGAGGAAGTAAATGCCACCAGGGTGGTTCTGCTCTGAGCACTCATTTGCTTATTACCCAGAAGCCACCTCCACAGTGTTTATAAATACCCCCGAATATTTAAATAAACGTTAATCTGCTGTAACCAAGGGCCTGATCTCACAAATATTTACCCTTGCGCAGCTGGTACAGACACACAGCTCCTTCCTGGGGCTCCCAGAGGAATGCTGCTGGATGCAGCACCCCATCCAGAGGGGCTGGATACAGCTGCATCCCCCAGGGCTGAGCACCACCAAACCCACTGCCAAAACAGAAACCCTACACTGGGAATGAGTCTGGAAAGCATGCAGAGAGCAGCGATCCAGAAGGATCAAAGCATCTCGCACTTGCTGGATCCTTCCTTGTTGCAGTCCATCCCAAAACACCTTCATCTTCACCTTTGTTCACCCATCATCATTTACAACAAACAAACAAACAAACAGAATTTACCAATGTAACCATGAGCACATGAGGCAATCGGTGCAGTTTTAACCCCTCCGCCCACACTCTGTGATTATCTAAGCTTTGTGAATGAAATCAGCTTTTCCTAGCCCAGCCCAGAAGAATGAGATACATCCCAAGTATGCTGAGAAACTGGGCTGGCAGTTATCACAGGGGTTCTATTATTCATCGTGAATCACCACTGCCTGCAAACACCTTCTGAACCACGACTCCAAAACGCACCGCTCTGCTCAGCGCCGCGTTATTCACGAAGGAAACAGCCTGCTGTGCTGCTGCAAGAGAACACAGGGCTACAGCAAGAAGCACGGCTGAGCCCACGGGCCAAGGGGAGGAAAAGCGTTCTGCTGCTCCTTTGGTTTCACAGGGCTGGGAGCAGAGGTTGAGAACAGTGAGATGAAGCAGGACCTTGCTAGCATCGCCCTGCAGCAGCTTGGGAAAGCCTGAGCAGCAGCACAGAGCTTGGAAAGGGGGGAATTTGGGGCATTTGCGTTTTGAACTTGCTGCAAAGCAAGAAAACAAACAAACAAAACACATTTAAGTTTTAAAGCAGTGCAAACGTGCAGGAGGAAAAGCTGGCATTCAGTTTGCAATCAGAAGGCTTTCCCTTACAGTTCACATTACGTACAGCAAGGGAAACCTGCTCTCATCTGCACACAGCCAGGTTCTAGAATCATAGAACGGCCTGGGTTGCAAAGGAGCACAGTGCTCATCCAGTTCCAACCCCTGCTGTGTGCAGGTCACCAACCAGCAGCCCAGGCTGCCCAGAGCCACATCCAGCCTGGCCTCGAATGCCTGCAGGGATGGGGATCCACAGCCTCCTGGGCAACCTGTTCCAGTGCCTCACCACCCTCTGGGTGAAAAACTCCCTCCTCATATCCAACCTAAACCTCCCATCACCAATACAAGGTGATGGGTCGGAGGGCAGAAATGCTGCGTTTGATCCCTGCAGTTACCAACCTGCCCAGGAAGATCCACCAAACACCAGGCTTAGGTGGCCTCTAAGGCATGGGCAACACTCTCTCATCCAAACTCTGGAAGCACAGTCCTCACAATGGCAAAGGAAAGAAAACAAAAGCATTCTGCTCGCTGCACCCCAGCTCTGGGATCAAGCTTGTCCTTGGCTGCGACTGCAAGCAGACTGTCAAAGCCACTCTTATCAACGCACTGCCTGTGCTTTCAGTGGGCAGATGTTAGCTTTGGTTTGCTTTTAACTAAGTTTTGGATGAAACTCTATCAGCTTTGATGACAAAATCCCACTCGAGGTCAACGCGAGGCAAACCAGGGTGAGAAACAGCGCTGCGCAGCGCTCACAACTTCTGCACCGCTTCACAGCGACCCGTCCTGCAGACGTCTCACACTGATGGAAAACACAACCAGTCCCCCTCCTCATGTGACCTTCAGTACTTCCCACAAAGTTATGCTGTGCATCAGCTTTGCCACAAGGGAACTCGCACACACACACACACTGCTGGCTCCTTATGTCCTTCGCTCCCAACTTTTCCGTTCTCACAAGTCCCAAGGGAGGACACACGAGTGTGAGGGCCTGGTAAACCACGGCTCTGCGCGAAGCAGGTGGATTTAATACAACTTTCTTACCACTGATCTTATTGCATGCCCACTAACACCTGCAGCACTGATGGCTTGATGTCACCGGACAAATGAAGCTCCTGAAGGCCAACCTGGTGTTCTGCTGCTCTCTTAACCCACTGTATGGCCCCGCCAGCAGTCTGATCAATGGGAAAGCATGCAATCCCACTGCTGCTGCTGCTAAAGAAAGCAGAACAGCAGTGCCAAACGTGAAACTTACAGAAGGGACAAGCAGAAGAAGCTCTCTGGGGTCAAATAAGAGCCACGAGGGAAGAGCTGCCATCCCTTACCTTTCACCAAAGGCTGTCTGCTATTTGTATCCCAAAGGAGCAGCCCCAACACGAGCCTAACTACCAGCGAGGCACAACCCTGAGGACATTCACCAGCAACTTATTCCACCTCTGAAAGGAGCGCGGGCTGAGGTCAATGCCAGGTCAGTCAGTGCCTCTGACCAAACTTCACCAGATCACACTGGAGCTTTCAAAGCTCGTTTAGAGATGGAGGCTGAGAGGAGGGGGCATTTCCAACACCATGGGGAGGGGGGGGGGAAAGAGTTACGTGTGCTTACGGGGCTCCCACACCTCCAGGAGGCGTTAAGGCAGGAGGGAGGGAAGGAGGCCCGCGGGGTGACAGCACGGCACCGTGCAGCAGCAGCAGCCCCCAGCTGGGCACCGGGCGTTGCTCTGACACGGGGAAAAGCCCGGCGCGCTGCTCACAGCGCCCTTCCCCCGTGCTGCCGTGAAGCCGTGCAGCACAGCCCTGCGCGGCCCAGCACCACCGGCCCGGCCCGGCCCGGCCCCCCCCCCCCCCCCCCCCGGCCCCCCCCCCGCCCGGACTCACAGCGAGGCCTCCAGGCAGCCCCACGCGCAGCCCCGGCCCCCCCCGCCCCAGCGCAGCCCCCCTCCCCTCCCCGCCGCTCCCGGTTCCGAGCCGTTCAGCCCCCGGGGGCGGCGAGGCCCCGGAGCTCACTATGTGGCAGGAAACGCTGACCGCCTCAACGCAATAGCTCACTATTTAGCAAGGGCCCAGCGGCCCACCCCAACGCCTCCGCCGCTCTCCTGCGGGACGGGGCGGCCAGAGAGGGCCGGGGAGCCGCCACTCAGCCCTCTCGCACTCACCCCACTCCGGTGCTGCTCTCTCAGGCCCCCCGGGCTCGTTACCACCAGGGCGGGCCAGCCCGGCCGTCCGCCATTCCACAGCTCCCCCTCCCTGCCCTGACCGGGCCTGGCCCCGCCTCCTCCCGGCCGCCGGCCCGCGGCGCCATTGGATCACCGCCCAGAGATACGGCCCCGCCATTGGCTGAGGGCGGCTGTCTATCAAAGGCGCCCTGCGCCACTTACGTACGAAACTGGAGCAGGAGGGGAACCCCACCCAAGGAGCCGCGCAAAAAGAGTAAACAGGGCGGAACGTACCACGGGGAGGACGGGACGGGGGGGGTCCGAGCGGCTTTGGAACGCGTCCCCGCGACGGGAGGGAAAGTCGCGACAGCACGAACAGTTAGAGCACTTTCAAAAAATGACTCTGTGTTCTGTGTGGCGAGATCACGGCAAAACTCTGTGCGACTTTGGAGGAAAAGCGTCTCTTTTCCACCCTCTCCTCCTCCCCCCACCACTGAGAGCCGCACTTGGGTGTTGCCTTTCGCCTCTATGGTCTGACGGCCTGGGAGGAAAGTTCCACCTGGGGGAGTGGGGGTGTCACACCAGGGCGGGGGTCGGGGGAGGAACAAGGGGGGGTATGGGGGGGATAGGGCTGGGCTGGTGGGTCTTGGAGCTAGGGACCAACCCAGAGGGTCCCATGCACCATGCGGGCCCTGGGACCAGGCTGGGGGGGTATGGGAGCTGGGGGTACCAGGCTTGGTGATACCCAGTGTGGGGGTATTGGGACCTGGAGGTATAGGGAATGGGGGTACTGGGAGCTGGGGGTACGTGGGATGGGGTTGCTAGGAGCATTGGGGTACCCAGTATGGGGGTACCAGGCCCAGAGGGTATGCGGTATTGGGGTACCTGGTATGGGGGTACCTGGTATGGGGGTACTGTGCTTGAAAATACGTGGCATTGAGGATACCAGACTTAGGAGTACTCAGCACAGGGGGTATCAGGCCCAGGGCCATCCAGCTTTAGGGGTATTGGGTCCTGGGGGTACCCAGCACTTGACACAGTGAGCCCTGGGGGTACCCTGTGTGGAAGGGCCAGGCTTGGGAGCATCCAGCATACAGGGCCCAGGGATACCCAGCACTAGGAGTGCAGGACCTGGGGTGCCTGGCACTGGGCCCTGGGGAACCTTAATTTGGGATTACTGGGTCTACTCAGCATGGAGATACCAGGCCCAGAATGGCTCAGCATGGGGATACTGGGCAGTAGGGCGCTTGGTACCGGGGGTACCGGGCACAGGGGTACCCTTGAGCCTTGCTCACCATCCTGCTGGTCCTCAGCAGGGTGGTGGCAATGCTGGGGACCCCCCCTTCGGTCAGCCACACAGCACGGGTTGCTATAGAGCAGTAATCCTCCGCCTGGAGGAGACACCCTCGAGGGGGGGGAGGAAGAGAGTGAACAAAGATTTCCATTGTCCCAAACTGCGGGAGCAAATACTTGATCAAAAATTAACAGCGCGGTGCACCGCTGCCGCAGCGCTTCTGTCTGTGCACCTGGAGCATTAAATCTTTCTTCCCCTGCCTGATTACAAACAGGAACGCTGGGTTCATTTCTGCCTGGAGAAGCTGGAGGCGAAATGAATGGTGTGAGGTGCAGGCGGCTCTGCTGGGGGCTTTAAAATGGATTGCTCCCAAATCCAACCAACCCAGGTATTGCGGTGCTGGACAGCAGGGTCTCACCTCCACCACTGCCTCCTTTCACACCTCCTGGTTGAGATGGGCACCTGCACATGTTGGCAGTGGCTCGTTCTCGCCTGTTTTGCACCTCTCACATGCACAGGCCCTGGGATGGGATGCTCAGCTGTAGCCCCCACCCACCACCAACGTCCATGGGTGCAAAGACATGGGGTGGGAACGAGGACGGGGCCTCAAGGAGCAGCTGGAGGCTGTGGGCTCCAGGTTTTCCAGGCTGCCAGCCAGCCGTTGCCTTGAAGAAGATCTGCTTCTATCTCAAGGTGTCACAGCCTCAAGGGAACCACCTAATCTGTATCTGCGCTGCAACCTTTATCTCTCCCCGCCTGTGTGAGAGGCTCTGTTTATAGCTGCCGAATAATACCTGCTAAATTGCAGGATCCAGCCCCCCCGCCGTACCCCCTGACACTTGTTTCTCTGCAAGAGGGATGCTCTCGCCTGCCAGGTGCTGTTTTCTGGAAAGAAATGATGCTCTGGGGGCCAGGGACAGGCAGCCAGGCTGCTCCTGCCTCTTCCGTGGGTGGGCTCCAGCAATGTCCAAACCCCCACTCACCTAAAAGGGCCCTTCTCCACACTGCTGCCCCTCTGGCTCCATCCCACCCCTGCTCTCCTCAACCTGGGCTTTGCTCCTCGTTAAAATCAGACGGCATCCAGCAGATCCAGCCTCATCTTTCCTCACTCCACAGACAGGGATGAGCAGAAATCCTTGGCTGAAGAATTGAGCCCCCAGCTTATCTTGTGCTGTGCTGCCCAGCCTTGCGTGGGGCTGTGGCCACGTCCTCACTCAGGGATGCTGGAGGGGGGGAGGGGGGAGCATTGGGTGCCTGTCCCCAGCTGGCTGCCCCTGTGCTGTCCTTGCACACAAAATGGCTGAGTAGAACACAGCATGAAGGCAGAGCGGCTCCAGCTGCATCCCTGCAGGAAGGGAGCCAGGGCTGGCAGCACCAGAGCTGCAGAGATGCTCTGGAAACAGACACACGATGACATGCTCTGGGCTTGTCCTGCTTCTCGTGAGTCGCAGCCCTACCAGCATCAATCTGGGCTGCAGAGGGAAGAGGATGTGGGGTGCACAGGGTGCTTAGGGTGCATGAAGTACCCAAGGTGCCTAGGGCTTGCAGGGTGCATGGGGTGCAAGCAGCACTGAGGGTAGTGGATGCACACGGGATGCATGAAATGCACAGGATGCATGCTGCATTCAGGGTGCATGGAGCACATGCAACGCATGAGGAGCCCATGGTGCATGGGATGCACGCAGCACACGGAATGCACAGTGTGGACAGGGTGCTTGGGCTGTATGAGGGTGCACGTGGGGTGCACAGGGTGCCCGTGGTGCATGGTATGCAGTGCAGAACAAGGGGAGCACGGGGTGCCTGTGGTGCATGGGATGCAGTGCAGAACAAGGGG